>NW_026853313.1:0-23795 GCF_026571515.1 Ruditapes philippinarum
CCCGCCAGGCCGCTAGGCCGCCAACTTCACAAAAATGACAAAATTAAAAAAGTCTCTGAAAGTGATTTTTTCTTTAGATGTATCGTTTAAATAACAATAATTATCTTTAAAACTTCATTAAATGCCGTTTTATTGTTAAAAAAACATTTTTACAACATTAAAATTTTTGGCTGCTAGGCCGCCAGGCCGCTAGGCCGCCAACTTCACAAAAATGACAAAATTAAAAAAATCTCTGAAAGTGATTTTTTCTTTAGATATATCGTTTAAATAACAATAATTATCTTTAAAACTTCATTAAATGCCGTTTTATTGTTAAAAAAACATTTCTAGAACATTAAAATTTTTGGCCGCCAGGCCGCCAGGCCGCTAGGCCGCCAACTTCACGCCGCTAGGCCGCCAGGCCGCTAGGCCGCCAACTTCACGCCGCCAGGCCGTTAGGCCGCCAGGCCGCCAACTTCACGCCGCCAGGCCGCCACATCTCTCATTACTTACAATTTAGCTGTGGAGCGTCGAGATGGATGTGAGATGATTTACTGGAGTCGTGGAAATACACACATTTATCCGGTCTCAGCTGACTTAAACCAATCCTTTCACGTACTGCATCTTTAAAATATGTTTATATATCTATATTCAGCGATATTTACTTTTTAGTATAAGCACCGAAATCAGTACATTTTCAAATACGAGTACAATTGTCACTTATAATTGAAAATATACCAGTATTTTATTTTATTTATAAAAATTCCATATTAGGTTATTTTAATTCTACTATAAGCAAATTTTTATATTTTTATATCAAAATCCCCTTAAACTTATAAAATATGGACTGTTCAAGGTATATCATTACATAAATTAGGAAGAGTAATGAGTAAATATCAGATGTTTGTTTCGCATTTATTATGTGCAAGATACTTCTTATATGACCAACATGTCTTATTTTATTTTCATTTCATATTATATGATATAATTATATAAATACATGTAGATAAATTTAGTTTCATACATGCATGATTGCACAGACGATGCTAGATAAAAATAATGAAGATACTGATAACAATGCCATGTGTGCGAGCATGAGTTTATCTAAACGGATAAACAGTGATATATACTTGTTATATACATACCTTCAAGTGAATCACAGTCGCGAAATAAATTCCCATATTGCTCAAACATGTCCAACTCGTACTCTTCAAATTCTACGTTATTGTTTGTAGTTAACATATTCGTGTTATTCCCCGGAAGTTGAAAATAACGCCGCACGAGGAAAAGAGGGGCATGATAAAATGCTTCAGTTTTAACTTGACTAAACCGTGCTGGTGAATATTTACCAGTAACGTTCGGTAGCAAATTTATTTGAAAATAAGAATCCGTGTCAAAAGGGAGAAACACAGTTGTCCATTTTGACTCCTGAACCATTTGAAGAATTTTCTTCCTATCAAAAGTTCTATATTCCCAATAGTCAGTGGTCAAAGCTAAAATTAGTAACACGCACGTATTTCCGGTAAATATCAAACTACTATAATCACATATTTTCATTTTTTTCTGGTTTCATAAATTTGTATATTTTTCTGTGTTATACAATCCATACATATTCTTAAATTTGTTTTATTGACTATGAAAAATAATCGCTTTGAACCCCTTTTTTGTTTTGTTTAACATTTACTTCATTGTATGTACAGATATAGATATAACAGAGATATGAACTTAAAAGACTTTATTGTGACAGAGGCACTGATTCATTACTCATAATCAAATATGTAAAGGCAACGGAAATTGCAAGAGAGAATCATTTACCAGTGCTTCGTACAAAACAAATGGGACTATTTTGATTATTGTGAAAACGATATGTCATTCGTTAAGACAAATCGGCAAAGAAATATAAAAAATGATATGTAGTGATATATTTGAAAACACCTACAGCTTGCGATTAGAAATTAAAATTGGCTCTTCCTGGATGATGCATCAAGATAATTTGCTATGAACATGTGAGTTAATAAACAAAATAAATAGTTGAGTAAATTGTCAGAAGCATCTTTTATGATGTTTTTTTCGACTTCATTGACAGAAACAGCTGAAATTATTATGGCAGTATACAAAATACTCATATAAAGTATTATTTGACAAACAATACAATATAAACAATTATATCATCGGTGTGCAAAGTGTTAATGTTTTTATAATCTAGTTTTCAATATCTTGAAAGTAAAGTTGAGATCATTCTCTTTCATTCGTGTAAACAAATATCTTTCATATCCGTCGTATGAAAGATTGATAGCTTCAAATTCTTATAATCCAATTTAAAATATATTATACAATTGAGGAAAAAAAGACTTTGATGATAAGTTTCATGTACCAGGGAGCAGCATGGTACTGCTGGTGATTCCACAATATCAGCCATGCTTGATCTTCACCAAGTGCTTCCAAAGTGAAAGTAGGACAATTTTCACTCACAATGTAAAGTGATTAACAATTTGCTGTTTTACGGACTACGATCAATGAAACTAAAAAGTATAACAATAAAAACATTTACCTTGAATATGCTAAATTTCTGAAGACCAAGTAAAATCTGTTGCAAGGTTTTGTACACATTTCATGAATGACAAATTTCGCTTCAATCATTGTTGTAGTGCAGTTGATTGCTTTTGTTTTGCATCATAAAAATCTTGCTAAATCAAAGAAAGCAATATCGCATGTCCTTCCGAGCACATGGCCCCTTTATTGTACGTACAAAGTAGTGCAAAAAGGCAATCGCGATTTATATCCACATGAACAACATTATAAAGTAAATAGTAATTTTAATTCTTTTTTTATATCTGGTAACAGTAAAGTGTGTCTGTCTGTCATGTACATGTATATAACAAATAGATAAAAGATGTTTATTTCTATGGTACTTCTCTGTTTCTTACATACAGCACGTAGGCCATGTTTTTTTACAGATTATATAAACTGTTTTACAAAGATTAAAGTTTTGAAAGTTCATTGTGTTTGTTGCTAAAAACTTGCACTACAACAGAATTTAGTGTGGATTTTACCATTCATGGGAAATGTGACATAAGAGGATTTTTACTTGGGTCTTCCAGATGTACGAAAATTCAGGTAAATTCTTTATTGTGTTATATCCTTAAGTTTCGATTTTAAAAATTTGCCAAAATTGTTAATCATTGTTTGAAACATTTGTCCGAGGGCTTTGGTTCTTTATACTGGAAAATTGTCATTCTTCACTTTTTTAGCAAATCAGAAACCATGGCTGACCAATGTTGGAATGTCACCTTAGATTGGTTTTACGGTTAGTTTTGATCATAATATTTAAATAGGTGTTTATTTTAAGCTTTTGTAGAACATACAAGTTCCAAAAATGCATTCATCAATTATGTACTAGTAATTATAAAGTGGGGACTACTTATTTGTTTTTATTTATTAAAGCTTCATCCATGTATTGTCCAACAATATTGACCAGACACTTCATTAACTTTCGTAATGGTCATTTGAATAAACACTGACCAGTATCTATCGAATATATATTTGCTAACTTCACTCGTCAGTGAGCAGTGGTGTATTGGTATAGATGTCGGACTACCGATCTGAAGGTCTCTGGTTCGATTCCTTACCAACACCACATTATGATTCTTTTACACCATTTTAACAATTTGATATTTACTTTCATATCGATTTACAAGTAGATCGTAACGTTTCCGGAATATACCGACTACAGGGTTAAATGCAAGAGTGCCAGGTCAATGTTGTTAGACAATACAACACATATTTCAATACAAAATTTAAAACATATGTGACCATTCTACACAGAATTACACAGAGACTAAAATTATGCATATATATTAAAACATAATTATGTTCTGTTCTTTATTATTATAACATATCTCATCGCAATTTTGTACATAGTAAAACTAAGGAACAGTTGTTATTACTTTTTATAAAATTAAGTTTAAATAAAGTAAACTAAGACACTTAAACAAAGGGGCACTAATATGATCAATTAGAGATGAAACTGCAGAATCGTATATAACCCCGATCAGGTCGTAAATAAACGGATTAGCGGCTACTCCTTAGATGGATAAAAAAGAACAAAATTAATATCAAGTTACACTGATAATACATTCGCCTAAAAAATATGAAGGTTTTGGCGCAGGTTAATATCATTGAATAATCTGTAAATACAAAGTTAATACATATTTTCTTAATCTGACATATTAAAATATGTTTTCATTAACTCAGAATGGTTTTTGCATAAGCACACATGTCCTCCTCTATTAGTGTAATTTATTTGCAATTAGCGTATGATATTCATCTTCTACAGAATCACAAAACGGGCATTTGCGGTCATTAACCAGAAGATGTTCATACCTGCAAATTTCTAATTAGCTATGGAAGTCTGTGGCAATGGTTATATACCTGCAAACTTCAAACAAATAATGATATCAGCACAAAATATTTAAAATGAACGTAACAGGGTTTGAGTAAATGAACATCGAATGATTATAAAAGATCGCTTTGTTATAATTTCTGCTCTATTGTGACATTGATATAGTAGAAAAGGACTCAATACAATTTATGATCGGGATATAATCGTGGACTCCCAAGAGGGGGCATGGCGATCTACCACTCCGGCTATGTTAACAATTAAAACATGTGTTCGTAAATAATTACAACAAGAAACAATTTCTGTTTCTGCCTATGACCCGCGTGGCACAACACAACTCACATTGACTTCATGTCCATGGCTGCATCAGCTAATGGGTATATCCATTCTTTGTATAGTACCAGATGCGAGTTGGGTGCATGGTCTATCGGTGGTGGATTAGCTGATGGTATCCATGCTTAAGGCTGTCGAGTGGCGATGTTGAAAATGTCTCATACAACAATTCTGGGCTGCTTGTCGACTGTATGTCCTTCTTCTTCGACGCTCTAGTATCTTATACCCCAATTCGAAGGGAAGGATATATTGCTTTGCTGCTGTCTGTCGATCGGTCCACCAACACTTTCCGTTTAATTTTCTTCACAGAGGTTGCAAATTCTTTTACAGATTTATGATCAGGATATTTAGGTCAAGTTCTGTTTTTGGTACGGTCGTAAACTTTTTGACAGAGTTATTCCCCTTGGAATTATAATTATTTGCAATTCCGTTCATTTTCTTTGCAGAGGATGCACATTCTGATATGAAATTTGGTATACATATTAATTTATCATAAACAAATCTAGGTCAAGTTATGTTGTCGGGTACGATCGAGCAATTTTTGACAGAGTTATTCCCCTTGGACTTAGACAAATTCTAATTAGTTGCTTTCCGTTCATTATCTCTGCAAAGTTAAACAATTAATTACATAATATATACTCCCGGGGGGTGGGGCATAAGTGTTTCACAACACATTGAAAACATTGCATTTTATGTGAGATTAAAAAGGGAAATCGTTTCTTTCATTCAAGGAAAAGTTTACATATTGATAAATCAGCGCAGAAATCATTTGTCAGTTTATCTAAGTATAACGCAATACACTAATTAATCATTGGCGTTTTATTAAATTAAGGATAGATTGTACTGTAATGCTAATACTTCCTTGAATGATACAGGGCAAAAAATAAAGAGGACAACCGTCAAATTTTGAAATTATATTTATTTACAAATTTATACGTGATTTTAGATCAAATGAATTTGTTATTCAAGTTTCATCATGTAGTAGACCAACATTTTGATATTGTATGTTGTACACACAAAAACGTGTTTGCATTAAGGTTGTAAAAAAAATCTTTTTATCACCTGCTCTAATTTGAAATTAAAGTAGAAATGAATGGAAAAATAATACACACTCTACTAGATTCTAGAATCATATGTAATCGCTTTACTAGTATATGTATTAGAAATCGAGATACAGATTTACTGATGATATGTACGTTTTTAACTGCCCTCAGTATGTAACAAGTGTACATGAAATACATAGCAGATTGTTATATTACATTGGTATTATTAATTTTATTACCTATCGGGATTTTTTTTCGAGGAGAAAATAAATTCGATACATCACATGCTACATTATTTTCGTAGGATATATGTCGATATTAATTTTTAATAATGAATATATCCGAGTATTTTGTTAGTGAACAAAATAGATCAGACCTGATTAACGGTTCAGAAAGTGACACGGCCGGTTTATTTGAAGTTACGAGATGGTACTTTCTTATCATGAATATAATTTTTATGCCGCTAACTGTCTGTGGAAATATACTTATTCTTTTAGCATTGATACGTTTTAAAAGTCTCCGAAATATTCGAGCATACACTCTTGTCGGAAACTTAGCAGTTTCAGATTTTCTTGTTGGATTGATATGCATGCCAATGGATTTAGTGTTTATTATATCACCTAGTGCGTCCTCATCGAAAACATTCTGTTTGTGGTATTTTTGTCTTTTGTATACATTTATAGGTCTCTCTGTTCTAAACTTATTTCTTTTGTCGCTTGAAAGGTTTCATGCAATTACCAACCCAATAAAACATAAAGTGCGTTTCACGAGACGAAGAATCCATGTTGTGATCATGTTCACCTGGATATTTATACTTTCTGTTGGATTTTTTACCATTGTTTGGAATGAATAAAGAACTTGGAGACGATTTCATATGTAAGAAAAATAGTATCTTAATACCGAGATATATCAATATCATTAAGACAATAATAGTAGCATCATTGATAATAAACGCTATATTCTTTTTCATTATTGTCCGCATTACAATTAAGGCAGTAAACCGTAAGGGTATAAGAAATTCGCAACAACATGAGAAAAGATTGAAGAAAGAAGTACGCCATACGCGTAATATGTTAATTATCACAGGACTATTTATTGTGCTGTGGGGACCATTTTGCATATTTTCCTCGGTACCCCTAGAGTCCACAACGCTGCTGCTTGTGAAGGAGTTGTTAGCAAGTTTCGGTCTACTCAATTCATGTACGAACTGGATTGTTTATGGTGTGAGATGTAAGAAATTTAGAACTGCTTTCCGAAGTATTATGAACTGCCAGTGTACGCAACGGGAATACAAGTTACCTTCAACTTCATCTTAAAACATAATAAATTTCTTGATACAAAACACGTCAATTGAACGTTGTTACAACGGATTTAAAGATTTATAATACAATGCATTTAAATGTTGTTCAATCAAGTGAGAAAACGTATGACATAAAACGATAGTAGATTTTACAAAAGGACATTCATGTTCATAAATATAATTCACTATTTTCATTAAAATTATAAATTTGAAGTTACTGTATAAATGTGTATATCTATTAGTTTTACCGCAAATAGAAATCTGAAGATGACTGTGTGATCTGTGATGTACGTAACGTTCTTTATAACAGTATGTATATTCTTTATTATGTGCATACTTTATTTTATTATGACCATTCGTTATTATACATGTATTATGTTCATACTTTACTATATCATATGCATTCCTTATTTTACGCTGTGCATTCTATATTTTATTTCGTGCATTCCTGAGTCTATTTTGTCCTAGCTTCCTTTTATTATGTTGAAACATTATTTCATTAGCCAACTTATTGTGATAACGAGATCATGTACAATAGAGAAAATCCTCCTACACCGGTTTAAATGTGATAGCAATTAGGATACTTTCAAGAATCATCATTGGATATTAAACAATAATTAACTTGCAGTGGTGGATAATCACATGTAAATCAGGTGAGTTAATGAATATCTAGACATTAATATAACTGTCAGGTAAATAATTAATGGCCTCCATTATGGACTGACCAGTGGGCAAAGGGGAGATATTTATAGATTAGTTCCGCATGTGAACTAAGAGAACACTCTTAGCATTGAAACGTTTTCAAAGGTCCGAAATATTCGATCATACGCGAAAAAAAATAAAATAAAAATAAAATCATAAATTTCATAATATCCCAACTGGTGAGACAGAAAAACAATTGATTAACGTACTAATTTACATTTTTACACATGAAAATTTGAACCTTTTAACTATTATTTGAACGACTTATCTTTTTTTTCATGAAATGAATGACCACATTAATTTAAGAAATTATATAGATCTGAGCTGTTTTTATCCGCTTTTTAGCACCGGTTTGGAGTTTTGATTCGTAGGAATTACCACGAAGAAGACCGTAAATATCTATACATATAAACATGAAAATTAATACAGTGAAGATAACAAGACTAACCTTCCATAATGAACATTTATTTAATTGAAGGGTAGCTTCGGAAGGTGGGATTTACATAAATTATTGCAGAATTATTTGGACTTGTGAAAGAGACATATGTCCTTGCTCTCTAATTTTTGATTGTTTGTTTGTTTGTTTGGATTTTACGGCACGTCAACACATAAATGGCCATATCGTACCGAATGCTATAATAGGCCTAAAATATTATGTAAAACTTTTGTAAATGATAATAAAGAAGAGCCAATTAGATCCTTAAATACAAGTTTATCTCTTTCAAAAAATCGATGATGTTTTTGATGAAATTGTATTAAAGAGATCTTTGAGCGAATTTACATTATAAAATCTATTACGAGCCTGTGAAAAATCATGACATTCCAGAAGAAAATGCTTGACAGTAAAATTTTCATTGCAAGCTACACAGAAAGGGGCATTGTCATTCGTGAGGAGATAAGAATGGGTAACTTTAGTGTGTCCAATTCGGCATCGAAGAAGAACAGTTTGATCATGGCGGTTTGACAAAGACAGAGATGGTGACACATCAAGAGATGGGTTTATATCATGAAGTTTATTAAAGACGGCATTGTCCCAATTTGCTTTCCTTTCAGATGAAACGAGTTTATTTATAGCCGTTCTAAAATCAATAAGTCAGTTTTTTGAAAATTTAATGATTGTTTAGCTAGAGCATTTACTTTTTCATTTCCTCGTATACCTACATGACTTGGAATCCAATATAATTTAATAGATTTTATTTTAAGTTTACATGAAATCGTAAAAAAGAAGTTTCTTTATCATGATTTAGTCAGATTTTTTTATTTTTAATGGATATTAAAACAGAAAGCGAGTCAGAAAAAATATCACAAATCTATCGTGGGTATGCTGTTCTTTGTATGACAATTCTAAATCTATAGCTTTTGCTTCAGCAGTAAAAATTGATGCATTATCTGGTAACCTCACACAAGATGTAAAATTATTTTCAAACACAGCCGCACCTACTTTGCAACCTTCCTTTGAACCGTCCGTATAAATATGTATAAAATCTTCATGTTCTTCCTTAATTGCTAGAAACTTCTCTTTGAAATGTTCATGTGAATTTCATGACTTTTTTATATTTGAAAGGTTAATATATCTATAACAAACCGAACTATCAAATGTTTGGAGAAAACCATTTTTTTTCAACAAAGTTTAGAATATCTACAAGCCACGGCACTGCAAATTCATTTTCGAGTACATATTAAAGACGCATTTACATTTTGAAATGAAGATTTTATTCAGACTTTTCTAAAATTACTACAAAAGTTGAACGTTCTGGAATCAAATAAATAACTTCCAATTCACACAATACCATTACAGTGCTGGTACAAAATGTACTAGATTTATGATTAAATATCATCATAATATAATTATTGTAGTTCAAAAAGAGAAATAAAAGAAATATCTTCTCAAACAGATTTGCGTACCGTACAATAGTATAGGGATAATCATGCTGTCAAAGGAAACTGTTAATGGTTAATCGAGACATTCTTTCTTGCATAATCAACAAATATTATTCTGGCTTGACAAAAACTTGTCATTGAAGCTAGAATTGATGCCAAAATAACTTAAATCATCAACCAGCTGCGGCAAATTATTATCAAAGTAAATCTTTATCTTGTTAAAGAGCTTTAAAGCTGAAAAAATATTACCATCTTCAGAAAGGAACACAAGAAGTTGCACTTACATGATAGTTCATCCAGTAATCATTATGCATGATGTAATATAGCAAAAGGTTTCCATTGTCATTAAGAACTAATAAGAAGTATAGAAGTAAGCATAATTTAATTTCCAATATCTTCAAGCAAAATGGAATAAATGTACTAATTCTGATCCATATTATTCAACCGCCCTAACCAAGGTTTTTTGACTTAAAAATCCTCGCACCCCTTTTTCGTCATTTTTATCGTACCTGCTTTGTTTTCTGCAAAAATTTATTTTTGGGCGGGGACAGTGAAAATTTTATTTTTGCATTTCACGTGAAAATTTTTAAACCGGGCTATATTTTATGGGGGGAAAAATAATCCTAAGTAAGGGAAAAAAATCGTAAAAATACCTTTTGATGCGAAATTCAAAGCAAATCCAAAAGCACTGAAAATTTCAATTATCATGTTTAAAAAATAGCAAATTCGTGAAATTTTTCAGAATTCACATTAAAATGTGTTTACAAAAAACGGAGTTATTTTTTCCCCCGTTTTAAAAAAGTTTTAAAAAAGATTGAAACCAATTAATGCATGGAAAAATGAAAAAAATTTTTATTTTATTTCATTTGAAACCCCGTCTTTTTTTCCAACGCCACTTTTGAAATAGTACTCCAGTTTTCACTCTCGATCTAACATGCCAAACAAAACAAACATCCTCTATAAAATTGTGGAATTATCACGGTTACCTCTTTTATATGGAAGCCTTGGAGGGTCACTTTTGAGTTTCGATTTACGGATGTTTTACTTTTGACTTTCGACTTTTGATTTGTGACTTACGTCTTATGACTTTTGACTCACCCCATTTTACACGTGCTTTAGAAGCTGAAAGCAACAACTTTGGTTTCAGGTATGTTTTCTAAACGTTTTAAATAAATAGTGGTAATATATATCACAGACTTTAATTTCACAAGTGTGACTGTGTGTTTTGTGCAATCTGCTGTGTTTCTAAATATGTTCATTATATTAGTGCCTATACATATTTTGTCCTCATCACAAAATATGTCCATGAGTAACAAACAAATTTTTACAAGTAGTCAGGGAATACAAGTTTTACGTCTTAAAATGGCATGGTGCACAGTATTAAACATGTATCGCAATTCAGCATTTTATTGAGCTAACACAGACTCGATCAGTATTTTTCTAAGTACTTTGATAGTGTTGACCAATTTCATAAAGAACGGCAAGTGCTATGTTTATACACACAAGTACAAAGTTAATTGAGCACCATTTGCATTTAGCATTAATATCTTATTTTGTTGTATATTTTAACAATTGAGAAAAGAACACTTAAGAGCAAACATAGATATAGGACCAGTTAGAACAAAATTTTAAATGTTATATTTTCTCGCACCCATCAATCCTTAAAAGACGGAATTAAGAGATTAACCGATTTTATATACTATTTCAGACACAACTGCTGGACAAAAGGTAACGAGGATGAAAAATCTTGATGTTGATCTGTGTCTTCATCATTATCCCTTGTTCGCTTACGAGCTACCATCCCAGATACCTCCCCCTCACACTATAGAAAAAAAACTCTGCTAAAAGAGTATTTTTGGTGGAGGCATTACGTGTTTTAGTACAGGGGAATAGCTTTTTAAACGCGGGAAAGGGAAAATTTATACCCCTTTTTGAGACTTGTTGAGTTAAAAAGGAAATACAAACCGGGGGCAAGTGTAAAGACACTATGGCGTGGGTTTATGCTGGTTACCATGTATAAAGGGGGGTCGACGTCCACGAAAATAACAAGGTTTTGAATCAAAAGTCGTCCCCAAAGGCAGTTTTAGAATATGAACGGAAAATTAAAACCAAAAGGATTTTGTATTCAGGGGTGCGGTGAAAATTTTTTATAAAAAAAAATAGGTTTGAGGTTTCGAACCAAATAAAAACCCACCCCTTTATTGAAAGATACTTTAAGACACCTTTACTGAACATTATCAAGAACCCCCACCCAAATACTACGTTGTGATGTTGGTACGGGAAACTGCATTGCTTTACTATTGCAGCAATACTTCAGACACGATTCTACAGATCCGATTGCTGGTACTCGGAGCATTGTAGCTGGATAAAGCACATCTAACCAACGCATTGAGAAGTGGTGGTGTACATTACGACAAAATGGAATCAATTGGTGGATTAATTTTTTCAAAAGACTTACGCGATTCATGTGTATTTAATGATCTGGACCCGATACAATGTGAGAACTAAAAAGTTTTGCTTCATGGACCTCATACAAACCGAGTTAGACCGGTTTGCACATGAAATAAGGCCACAGTTCTTCTGTTATTTTCGGTAAACCTGACACAATGTTTTTTTACCAGGTCTGTATGAAACTCACGACTTCGGCAATGCAGTTTAACTTGAGAGACGTATATATTTGCAAAGAACATGTATTCACGCCCAAAAAGACAAGGTGGGGAATTCGTAGAATTAGCACCCCTTCTGAAGCCTTCTATTGATGCCATTGGACCCTGATTTAGCATTACAACTGTGTACCAAGTTGAACGATTTGATTTTGAAAATAAATTTAATATAAATACGCTTTAAAACGACTAATAATGATTTTGTTTCGTGTTATTGATATATACTAGGTTTCTATAGGTTAAGTTTCAAAAAATGATGTTTTAAAATCATAAAGACGATAGTTAACCATTTCAATTCATTATATGGTTGTTTCAAGATATTGGTTTGGAAATATTTAGCAAAATGTTTACAAAATATTTTAAGTTATCATTTAAGTTATAACCACTCTAATTTGCATTATAAGGCATTGTAAAATTGACAGCATTGATGAGTGGTATACCTAAAGGACACCTGTATGCAAAATTTAAGCAAAATTTACCGTAAGGATTTTGAGTTGCAGGCATTATTATGAGTCAGAACATATACATTAAAAATGCTTTTTAAAAGAAATACATGTATTGAAAAAAATATCCGTTGTCATCCAATCATTATCATGTTTTGATAATATATATATATTATATATTATATCTATATATCTAATATATAACGTAATATCATGTTTTGCAAGTGATGTTTGTTTAGATGCAAATAATAACATTCAAGTAATGAACTATGCATGTTAAATGCATGACTATTCTCGGCACGATAGAAATATGCATGGAAATGTTTCTCTACCCCACCCATTTGAACATTTTCTATCATATCATTCTAAATTTAAAAAGCACTAAAATTACATTTAGTCAAAGGGCTTGTATCAAAGTTTGCTAAAATCTTTCTAGAAGTATACTGATTCATTCTGTGAAATATGTAAGGCTTTTACCGGCTAGTTTGTAAATATACCTGTATAAAGCATTGAAAATGTTATATGTCGAAATTTGCTTTTAAATTTAGCATTAATTACAAAATGAATTAGGCAATGAATAGCTGTAAAAAATGTTAATAATAGAAAACGAGCATATTTTTCCATCTAAATATAGCTAGAAAAATACAATAATACTGAAGAAAAAAATGAAGAAAAAAAAGTTGGCTCCTATATGGGATTCGAACCCACAACCATCTGATTTCATGCAACTAATGTTAATACTCTTGAAATGGAGGTATTGCATTACAATGGTCATACCATAACATGTCATTTCTTAAATAGTCTTTGCATGTATTTTTTCACGAAAAGCATACGTGTAGTGAGAAATCTTCCTAAAGTTATTTAAAAAATCAATTCTAAACACATTTGTTGTACAAGTTAATGGTTTTTTCCAACTCAGAAGCCTGTAAATATTAATTTGTAAAGTTTTTACATCACAATATAGGTATGTGCAATTTTGTGACTTTTTACGTCAAATACATGCAGTATTTCTTTCTTTTTGTTTTTGGCATACGTGGTACGAGATTAACTGCACTATATGAATCGACTTCTGGTTGTATCTCTTCTATCAAGCACTGGTTACAAAACGGCTGCCCGACTAGGAATAGAACCTCGGTATCCTGCGTGACTGGCAGGGACACTTTCCACTATGCCAAATGTCACAGGGGAGAAAGATATGCAGCCATACCGGAATTCGAACCCGGGCCCCCTTACAGGGCTAGTTCTGTCCCGACCGAGATTGCACATCTTCTACTGAATATATTCGTACCGTGACATATAAGTTATACGTGTAATTTCAAGTATGTGTAATTAGATTCAAACGTCTTATTCATTCGCAACAATTAACACCATACTTTTTATGATGTATTATGGTATTTAAAAGAAATATACATGTATAATTATGATTGTTATTTCTAAAATAATAATTGATCTTTGTTATAATGCTGACTTATTTTCTCGTTTTTTAGGTTTTGCCTTGTGACTTTTCACTTATAATTTATCACTTTTTACTTATGACTTTTTATCTTTTGACTTATAACTTTTGCTATTTTCTGCTACTCTTTGTTCTTGGTATAAACATTAGTTTTACTTGATTTTAAATTAATGAAAATAAGCATATTTGTGATGCAATCACCAAACGCAAAGGAGCACATCAGCCGAGAGTGGTGTTGAAATCATATAATGTTTACAAGTACATTTAGCCAGCAGCCTCATTTTTGCATTATAAAATCCTCATTTGTTGACAATTTATTATTGTGTTATTGTAACTTTGTTATAACCAAAATAAACTTGTAATTTACCACCGCAATAAACAGTATATAAATGTTACAGAGATTGTTTTAAATCCATGTAGAGATAGTGTTCCATTAAAATTATAAGTAAGAGGTTGAAATGAGCAAAGTAGAAATAGAATAGCAATCACTATAGAAGTAAACTGTGTTTAACCAGCCAACTCCCTCAACAGACAACCAAAATATACCTCTACCGAGAGACCCACACTACCAAACGTTTTTACCTCACGGTCTAGACCGTGACAGGTTGGCAGAGCTATCAATACTGTTTTGGAATAAATACGTTTAAACAGATAACAACAAACATTGTTTATTCTTCAAACGTGCTTTATTTTGTTTAACAAAATTGTTGTCTTATAAGAAAACAAATGTATTAGATATGCAAAAACAAACTGCATTTGAGCTTCATTATATTTAATTTGAAAAAGAGAAAAGATATACAGAGGTAAGCATTTTGTTTCTGAAATAGCACATATGCCTTACTTAAAACACTAAGAAACAGCTAAAAATAAACAGTGGCATCAACAAAAACTTCAAGTATTTACGTCACAGAAGACATATATACATGCAATATTTCTACAAAACAACACATTGTTGATACGTTACTGATGAAAAACTAAGAAATCATGAGTGTTCTAACGAAGCTTTTGAAAACATAAGATAAATTAGGTAAACTAGCAACGCTAGGGTGCCTGTATTGTAATTATTGAAGTCATGATTTTTAAAATCATTTTCAGAGCGTTATTTCTTCATTTCTAAATGTTCAAAAGAGAGAAAAAGAAAAAAACAAACACAGTCTCTAGCTAAAAATTCCAAGTTAACTTTAAGAAAATGTATACATTGTATAACGTATATTGTAAATAACGTCCACATGTTGTTTTTTTTTTTTCGAAGAATGACCGACTTTATATGTAATGGAAATCTCATAGTCTTTTGTAATGAGCTTACCCCAACCCCACAGCATGTCGAAAAAAAGGGAAGGTGTAACTTAGGAGAACGATTAAATGTTATAACCAATTTTTTTTTCAACACAATGCACTCTATCTCGCCGAGACATATCTGCCAGTTAATTCAAATTGATGTCTTCAACAGTTTTTGAGATAATTATGAGTTTAACAAAATCTAAGTATGAAAAAACAAAAACAAAAAAAAACACACACACACAACAAAGGGGAGTTTCTAAAATGTATGTTAGCTATGATAGCAAGAAGTATGTTTCTTTCTGCCTCGCCAAGCTATATGAACATGCAAAGTTTGATTTTCGATACATTTCATATAAGTTTTAAAATTTACAATGGCCTTATACTGAAAATTATGAAAGCCAGAATTATGAATTCATGATTTTTTACACTTTTCTCTGTCTCACCATAACCTGTCTATCGATACAAGTTTTATACCATATTGGTGATATGGACAGGATAAGACGTTTCCAATAAAGCGTCCACAATAAGTGATGGGGTTAAAAACTTGAAAATTATCGAGCGTCTGAAACAAGTGAGAAAAAAGTAACACTCGTATTCCGAAAATGACTGAATAATTCCATAGACAATAACGAATAAAACCAAGTCACCAGTGTTTGGACATTGTGCATTTGCTAAACTGTACTACTTTCCACTCGGAAGGAACGCTGTTTTGCAATGAAACCTCTTTGTCTTCTAAACTGACTCCGAAAACTTGACAAATTGTATTGCTGATGCTCTTGCAACTGCTCTGTATAGATGAAACCATTCGACAGCACGTCCTTAATTCCTACAGGTAGCTTTACAAGAATAAAAATTTAAAACATTAAAAGTATGTTTTATCTCAATTGAAATGATATACATATATATATACAAAATGAAATACCAAAAAAAATCCCTTAATACATAACTGTATACAAAAGTTTATATAGAAAATAACAAGTACTTTATACTTGGTAGGTGTCCTAAATTATTTGATACTGAACAAGTGTATAAAGTTTCAATATTATATCATAACTGGTTTATAGGACCATATTTCATAAACCTTCTGACAAAACATTTTAGCTTTAAAAATGGGCATAAGTATGTCAATTGTGAGCCACTCATACGAAACTTTGGTCATTGACCTTAGATGTTAACACTTAATATGTGTTTAAAGTTTCAAAGGAATCGTTAAAATAGTTTTTGAGAAACCTTTTTTCATGAAAATTCTAAACCATAAATTCAAAGTAAAAAAAGAGGCTTATTTTGATAACAATTAAATTCAGAGATTTCTAACTTAGAGCGTGTCCTAAACAAGTGTGTGAAGATTCAAAGCTGTATGATTTATTGTTTTTGAAATACCATTTTGCATGAAACTTCTTAACTATAAATTTCTTTGTCAAAATAAGGCAGGCCTATAATTTGATCTATATTCAATATAAGAAGAATGAACTACGAGTGAATACCGATTGAAACTGCAGCTAACAACAATGCGAGACTTATTTGGATTTAAAACTGGAACCCATTTAAAAAATAAAACGTTTGATTCATACGCTGTATGTCAATTTGAGATTATATATGCCTGTTCTGGAAATCAAAATCAAAAATGGATACCCAATGCAATGCAATGCAAGCAAAGTATTTTCTTTTCCTAATCAATTAAAAAGGCTTATATAAGAATAACATTCTGTTCTTGCATATAGGAGCCCACATATTTTGTTTTTTAAATAAGTCACCAGGAAACTTAGGTAAATGAACTTACCTCGTCTGAATCGTTATCATATTCTGCCATATTATCCTTGGGAATTATGAGGCAAGCACGTGGGACAATAACAAAATCCACAAGTCAAAAATCAAAAGTCATAAATCAAAAGTCACAAATCAAAAGTCATAAGAAAATAATAAAATAAATCTATAAGTCGAAACTCAAAAGTGACCCTCCAAGGCTTCCATACTTTTATGGTTTGTCACCTCATGTTTGATTTGCTATCACGTACAGACAAAAATAGAGAATATAGCGGCAAATTTGAAGTTAATTTGAGATCAGATCAAGTCTTAAATGTACTTGTTTATCAAACCTTATCTAATGTAACCAACGAACTTCAACCGTTTGGACCATGTGATTTAACGATATAAATCAATATTGAATCTAATCATATCAACTTAGCTTTATTTTCGTTTACCAGTCCAAAAAATTCATATAAAATCACTATTGTACTCAGTCTAGCTTCATTTTCATACTAAAAACATATCAAATCCTTTTATACTCGAAGTAACAAAGCTCTGTATTCCCGGTTCAGTACCCGATATTGATTTACACGCAACCCGGTTCACTACGGGTTGTCACGGTATGGATGCGGTATAGATACGGTGGTTCCCGCCAATAGAACACGGTTCGGGCTTCCTTCCCCGTTAGTGCCGGTGAGCCCCGGTTATATTCAACATTTTAATACAACCGTGGCGATCTTCGAATCTAGGAGATAAAATCGGAATCGGTATTAAATCATTATCAAGAAAAAATGTTGCTCAATATCAAATAGCTGACACTACAATATATCTCGAAGTAAAATTGAATATTTACTTCAGTTGGAATAAAAACTACAAATGCTGTAACACTCGGCGGTGCAAACTGCATCGTTCCATTGGAAGTTCCAATTTGGTATCAAGTTTATGCAAGCATTATCATTATTGGTAGGGTACGGTTGTCCTACTCGCCAGTTTGTAAATCCGTCTCCTATCAATGATCCATCTTCCCATTTAAACGTGCTTTTCTGTCCACCAAGCCCGACACCACTTGTCCATATGCTTTCGTTACCTAAATAGACAGGAAAGATGCCTTTAATTTTATTCTTTAAGATATGTTTGTATTTAGTTCATTGTGCATGTACCATAAACAAACTACATTTTCTTCTATGAAGTTTAACTTGGTAAATAATTCTTAAAACTGTTAACTGTTTGAGCACGAACGGACCCTTTTCTAAATGGACTAAATGCATTTTTTTAAATTCCAGTTTCATAAAGAAATTATAATGAATTGTTATAAATTACTAACGGCATTACTGTCCATTACAGAAACAATATGTTGTTTATCAATCTTAATTCTACTTACCAGCAAGAACAAACTGCCTCAGATAATTGTTTTCAGCAGCTGTCTTGATGGATACCAATTGCCCACCGAAATTTTCGCAGTTTTCCTACATATTTAAACAAAAGTTTTTTTGTAATTGGTGCGTATTTTCCATTTAAAATTCTACTGTTTCATACTTACAAGTAGTGCTTGTAAGTAAAGTGAATTTGTTGTTATTGATTCTATTGTTTTATTCATATAGAATTATTTGCTCTTTTGACATCCTGTTTCCGGAGGACAAATATCAATTAAGTTACATATAAGATCTAACATCTATATAGAGATTAAAATACTTGATTTGATTAAATGATCCGGATCGGAATATCCGACCCTCGGGCGGTTACTCGTCAAGCTGTTTCCGAAATCGTATCTTCTCGACCCTTTCCGTCAACTTTTGGATAGGACCCTCGAGCACAATAGTAAATATACACTCTAACGGATACAATATTCCGCTTTAACCTACCCTAATAAACTAAACTTGTAAATAAATAATAATTTAGTAAGGCGTGGCTGACTAAAATTATTATACCGAGCAAAAGTCCACCTAAATCATCACATCATTTGCTTTTTTACATCTAAACAGCGTGGTAGTACTACATTCTGTCTATATGAAATCCGAGGTTATTTTACATTATAAATCCGAGGTTATTGTACATAATAAATCCGAAGTTATTGTACATAATAACCGATGTGTTCCGATTAGCAGTTTTCGCTAAATAGGCAGGTTCCCTTGGGGTAGATATTATGACCCAAACAGCAACTAATGTCAAGTATTGTCATTCTCATCGATTTATTTAGACGCAGTTTACTGACTTTTGTTATTATTATTATTATATAAGTTAGTGTGATATTATAACAGTAAATGGATCCCATTGGAAATGAGCTTTTAGCTTAATGAGCAGTCCTAGGGTAACATAAAACATACTGATAAGTTTTACAATTATTTTTGTTGCATATTTGCGTGTTTGTTTGTGTTATATATGCAAGTTGATATATGTGACAATATTGTTTGTGTTTATGTATATTCCCTGAATAAATCGATACGATGATAACATTAGTACTGCTTAACCCTATAATGAACCGTCACTCTCACATTATCATATATAGACAAACAGTTATTCTTACTTTTATATTCTGATAATTTCACAGTTGAATTATCAAAATACAATTTTACTGGATTTGGCATAAAAGTATCTGAGTGATTTTCTTTTCAAATAAAATGCAATACTGATGATAACTTTAGTATCAAATCTTTATTTTTCTATCTTTCTTCTTATGGATGATGGATTTGTATCAGATAATATCGCATTGCGCACCACGTATCACTTTCTTTTACCTAATAGATCTATCTTAAATTAAATATTAACAGTAAAATGTAATAATATATTATTTGGAGCTTTCCAGTGGAAAATTAAATATCTCCCCCCCCTCCCTGTCCCCAAAAGTGAATTAAATATAAATAAATAAAATAAAAATACCTGCGCACTGCTCCTTGTCAATAACTGTTTCACAAGCCAATACACTGTTACTGTTGAATTGGCTCCTTCCGACGGCAATGGTGAAAGATATAATTAGTTAATAAGTTTAATACAAATAAAACAAATTAAGCTGACAGAAATTCGTATTAAATAAACAAAACATAATGTATTTAGAGAACACTGTATTTATGTTTTCCAATTTCCAATTCTATTGCATGAAACATAATACAATGTCTATAGCAAACAAACAGTATGTACATAAATATATACCACATAGGTCCTTTATTCTATTTTAACTTGAGTGATTTTAAAAAGAAGAATTTCAGATTAATGAACAGGTATTGCATCATATTTTTATGAATAGCAATATCCATATAATATAAATGATACATACTCGTATATACGTGTTATCCCCGCACGTTATATAACATTTACATTATTATTTTATCCTACTTAATTGTGTTGAATGAATTTGTTTGATCACATACTGTATGCTTGCTTCTGATGATTATTCTGATACAATAGTGACATATGTATCTCTAGACATTTGGCAAAATATGTCTATCAAAGTGTATTTCGTAATTAAAAGGTTCTTTGCAAATATATTGAAATGTTGATAAACAGTGGTTTGGGTTCTAACGGAGAAAAATATATCAACACATCTGTCTTTTTTTCTAGAGTAAAGCTATGGCAGATTAACATGTTAATAACATAAATTGGTCAGTTCACTAAAGTACCGTTTACAGTTATTATTTCAGAATGAAAGCAAACGGTTGTTAACACATTATTATTGCTGTTAGATTTCGAAAGGGACTCCTTATTTTAGAGCAATATTTTACAATTTGAAATAACCATTAAGTAATATAGCGTAAAACATCGCAAAGAAATGAATGAATTAAAAATTATCTTACCATAGAATGTATAATTTTCAGACTGGTTGGTGTTTTCCTGTGTCAAGTAACTGGCCGAACAAAGAATACAATGTTGGCTGACTGACTGAAAAAAGACTCCACTACAAGCACTTTTTCCAGCACAAATATTAAGACACTCCATTTTGCTGACAAATGAGACGTTCTTGATAACATTAACGTGTGGACAAACGCTAGAGTGTATAGAAGACATGCGCTTGTAACCGATTTGTATTCCAGCAAGTACTAAACAAAACTTAAAAACAGTTATAAGAATAATCAGTTTTTGTATCAACTTCATTTTGATCAACTGTTAACGGGTGTAAAGATCTGGTAAAACTATAAAATAGATAAATTTTGAATCGCTTAGAGTATCCAGTAATTTTCCAATAACCATCATGCCAAATCACGTGTTAATCAATAATATACATGTATATGAATAATATATACTTGAAATGAAATTTCAGATAGCGACATTCAGCTCAACATTCGATCTAAGAAAATGTATCAGTTCTCAAATAAAAGTTGACCTAAACAATCAACATTCAGCAAGACACATAAAATTTCGAAAGTCGAGCTAAAAAAAATGCCATTCAGCACAACATTCTAGGTTGGTAAGGTATCCTTCTTTTATCAAAACGAGTGTAAAGCCAAACAATCAACGTATATATGGTACAAATGCACAGTAGAAGAAAACACATTCAGTGTATTTGTGATGCCAGACCTCATCCTCAACAACAAAAACAACAACAAAACAACAACAACATGTGGAACGAAAAAAATGAAATTTGAAAAAAAAGCACTCACTCTAGCAGGCTGCAAGGTCTTAAGATGGACATTTGCGATTATTAAAATGGTGAATTGTGTTGCATAAAGTTAGAGGCAAGACATGAACAAGCAAATAAAAATAAGTTTTGTTGAATACTAGTCAAATGTTTCGTGTGAGTGAATGATTTTTTAACTAATTTTTATCTTGTTTTACAAATACATGATTGTTTGCATATTGTTAATCAAATGCCTTAAAGTAGTAGTAATGTCAATATTTTCAGAACTTGAGGGTTCTTTTTAAGTCTTAATTTTTACTCTTTTTTCAAGGATAAATTTTGCAATTTCGCATGCTTTAGAGAAGTAAATGAAAATGTGAGCAAAGTGCAAATTAAGATGACACACACACAATGAAGTGAAAAATAATTATGTATTAAAAGATATAATGTTTGCTGTATAAGATGAGCCAATGTAATTACAAACTGCCTTCACGTTACGTGATTTACATAATGTCTAGGTTTGATAAGATTTAAGTCGCTTTCAAAAGTAGATTGTGAAAAATTTCATTTCACCTTTAATTTTACTTCCTGATCCTATCGATATTATACATACGAATCCTATTGGACTAGAACACAGCTGTCACACATGTATTGGATGAGGCCTAAATGAATACATGACCTAGCATTTGCACAACGTGATGCTCGAAAGTAAATCATCAATGGGTACAATCTTTTAAATTTAGCCTTGTTTTCATTTCCCGTATCAAATATGCTTATTGTAATCCATCTCGACACGTTTTTTCCCTATTTCAAAATATCCATATCTATTGCATAGTTTGCTCTATCTACCCTCGTTTTCATTTACCGGGTTCAAAATTTACATATATATATATATATAGAGAGAGAGAGAAATGAGAGAATATATACACACATACCACCTCATCGATATGCCAGTCCAATTACGACACAGCGCCTAGCAGAGCAGTCATGAAAGCATAGCCACTACTCATCCACCATCACAAAAATGATGGTTTCAGAACAGCTTTATATACAGTCACAAACTGCACTACACATTGAAACAAGCTCAACATTCACATATATAGAGTTTGTTCTCTGTTAACATACCTCACAAATCAACGATGACATTTTATTGTCTTCTTCACTGATTGGGACCAGAGAACTATATATCTATTTCCGAAAGTCAACTGGATCCCGTAAGATCAAGTAGATCCGTAGGATACAATGAATTTAGACAGATAAAGTATATATAAAGGGAGATAATTAAATTCAATACAGTTATACCTTCCCCTGCGTGGGATCACTTAAGATACAAGTGTGCAGATAAATTGATAGAAATGAGAGAATATATACACACATACCACCACATCGATATGCCAGTCCAATTACGACACAGCGCCTACTTTGAGTACAATATGAATTTGATATGGATTTGATATATATATATATATCAAATCCATATCAAATTCATATTGTACTCAAAGTATAAATTTAATACAAAAACACTGATATTTAATAGTGTTTTCTTTACATTGATATGTTTTAGAATTGATGGAGTGAATTAAAAATTAGGTACCATACTGATGGGCCAGCAACTCGTTCAATATATGTTTAACAGCTATGTACCCGTCCGACAGAATTCAGTATTGTACGTATGTTATACACAGTGCAAATATATACAGCGGTATATTCAATGTAAGATTTCTGTTAAGTGTACCAAAATGCATCACAATTTATATACTAGTACTAGACGCCTTTCATATAAATAACTGAAAGAATCTTTAAGATGTGTCTGTTATTTCAATTTGTAGGGCGTTACACAACTCTCATACTTAAAAAGACGAACTCAAGGCACCCGCAATAAAGAACGTACTTATTTCCTAATTCGCTACGCTCAAACGTAAATAAATTATTTATCCCATAATAAAGGAATCGAAGGAAGAAAGAACAATAAATACATAAATTCACATTTAGGATTTGTTATCTGCATTGCCGTTTATCGAGT
>NW_026853314.1:0-12781 GCF_026571515.1 Ruditapes philippinarum
TTTTTACATAACTTGTTACAGTAACTTATAAAAAAAATATTTTCTTTAAAATTGTTTTAGGAAAAAGGAGTTTGATTTAAAGTAAAAATTCAAGAAACGTGGATTAACTATATAAAAATGTAATATGTCTGGTGTGTTA
Source organism: Ruditapes philippinarum (assembly GCF_026571515.1). Taxonomy (NCBI): domain Eukaryota; kingdom Metazoa; phylum Mollusca; class Bivalvia; order Venerida; family Veneridae; genus Ruditapes; species Ruditapes philippinarum. Next base: position 140 of record NW_026853314.1, read on the forward strand.
GGTGTTAGATGATGGCCGTTTGTTTGTTTGTTTCATTTTACGCCTTTTCCCAACAGTATTTCAGTCATATAGGCGTATATAATCAGTTCAATAAAAGCAAACGCTTTTCTTAAGCTTTCGACGTTAAGTCTTCTTCAGAAAAAAATGACTTTTACAAAATAACAAATGACAAATGACGCAACGTACGTTTAACTATACGCTTAACAAAACGTGACGTTAACGCGGGAGTAAAAAACTTTGTCAGAATCGTTCATGAATGTAAATACAGCAATATACAATAAATTACACAAATATAATATGGATCTGCACATGTGATACAAAAATTCTCATAATTAATAATAATAAAACACCTTGATATGAGAAAAAACATACTACATGTATATGTATACCGGCTCAATAATGACGAAGTTATATATTGTACAAAACTTTTGCATTCATACCATTAGGAGATAATGTGTTAAGCTTTAATTAATTCAGTATGCTTCTAAAAAATGTAATAAGCGTTCCATATCATCGGAGACAATCTCTATGGGCATAAATTTAAAATACTTAATACGATGATTAGTTTTATTGAAGTGCAGTGACATTGGTTGAAAATAACGGATCGGAAAAATTGTTGATATGAAACCTATGGCTATTTATGCGTTTATACACTTGTTGTTCGTTTGACCAACATATTGCTCTTTACATTTATCACAAGTGACAAGATATATAACATTTTTCGTAGAACAATCAGTATTGTTATTAACATGATAATTCTTACCAGGAATATTAGTACTACTAAATATATTGCTTTCAATAATGGAGCTGCAATGTGTACATCTACTTCTATTACATTTGGATGAACTTTTCGCATTTTTGTTATTAGACCTAATATTAGAATTAACGAGAATGTCTTTTAGATTTTTAGGTCTTTTAAATGCAACCAAAGGTTTACTCTCATGAAGCTTTTGCACAGAACATTTACTTGAAAGTTTAAATCCCAATTCTTTTTAATTATATTACTAATATTAGGTAAAGTTGGGTTATACTCAACAACAAAGGGAATAACACTGCCATCACTTGTTTTGTTGTTAGTACACAGGGCCTCATCCTGTGTAAGACATGAAACCTTACTTAGTGCGTTATCAATAACATTGATAGGATAATTTCTTGCTTTGAAGTATGTACGTAAATTCTGTAAAGAATCGTTGAAAACATTATCGTCAGAAATGATACGGCGATAACGTTTTCCTTGACTGTACGGAATACCATTTTTACAAGATACTGGTGACAGGAAGAGTATTCTAAATACTGATGATTGTCTGTCTCTTTAACATGTATATCAGTGTGAATAATATTGTTTTCGTCTAATGAAACGTTTACATCTAAAAATGATACGAGAGATTTAGAAACGTTCGCTGTAAATTTTATAGATGGATGAAAGTTATTCAAACTATCAATGAAAGCATTCAAATCATCAAGGGAATAACTCCATATACAAAATATATCATCAAGAAAACGGAACCATAAACTAGGTTTTAAAGAACGTTGGCTTAAAAAGTCATTTTCAAATTTACCCATAAAAAGCGAAGCGTAAGAGGGTGCCATAGAACTTCCCATTGCTGTTCCCATTTTTTGTATATAATGATCACCGTTGAATTGAAAGTTATTATTTTCTAGGACTAAGGAAAGAAGTTTACATATTTCATTACATGAAAGTTTTTTGGGGGGATTTCTCTCTAAAAAATGTCTGCAAGATTCTACTCCGTCTGTATGGGGAATGTTCGTATATAGAGATGTAACATCTAACGTAACAAGGTAATGTTCTCCCGACCCAAGAGAGGTGGTTTTTAGTTTGGTAATAAAATCAGAGGTGTCCCGGATAAACGAAGGTAGATTATGTGTTAATGGCTTTAAAATGGAATCTAGGTACTTAGAAATATTTTCTGGTCTTGATTTACAACCGGAAACGATCGGGCGTCCAGGATAACCTAAAGGGTACAATTCACTATATTGCTTATGAATTTTAGGAAGGATATAAAAGCCGGGAGTACGTACACCTACAGGAAAAATGTCAAATTCATCTAAAATATTCACGTTAACCTTACCTAATTCATCAATACATTTTAAAATATTGCTATGAATTGAAGATGACGGATCATGATCGAGTTTAGTATAATACTGGGGATTATTAAGTTGTCTATTCACCTCTGCAATATAATCTTCTTTGTTCATTATCACTATAGTACTTGATTTATCAGCCTTTTTTATCACTATACTTTCATCGCTGGATAAACTCTTCAAAGATTCGAGTTCCGGTTTTGAAATATTCGTATAATTCCTCCGTTTTGGTTCAGCCTTAAGGATCTCTTGATTCACAGCTTCTATGTAAAAATCCAAATACGTATCTCTCCCGGCAGGTGGCGTGAAAGTAGATTGTTTCTTATTGAAAAAAGGTTCTTGTTTGTATTCCTTTTCAGTAGATTCATTATTCTCACTTTCGAAAAACTCTTTAAGTCTGAGCCGTCTAGTAAATTTGAACGAATTTTCAGCTAACTTAATTTTGTCATGACTTCGCGATTTAGGACAAAATGATAAGCCTTTACTTAATAGTAAATAATCAGTTTCTGTAAGTTTTCTCGATGATATGTTTAATACTGTTTCTTTACCTTTCGAAATTTGTTGTTTCCTTCTCTTCTGTTTTTTCCATTTTTTTCTGTTCGTTGCTCGGATAAATCGTCTGTTCTTTTTACCAAATCTTGCACTATTTTCATTAGATTTTGTACAGTTTGTTGGAGATCTTCGCTGCATACCCCCTGTTTTGTGGCCTCTGCATATGGTTTTCTTGTGCCTGGGGGCTTGAAGTTTTTTTAATTTTCTACATTTAAATCCTTAGAGTTTCTGCTTACAGGGTTTTGAACTTGGTCTTTTTGTCTTTCATTCTGGTGCGTAGGAATATCTATCTTATTGTTTACTATGTTCGTCTTCTGATAAGTGTCGGTGTTCGAGGAATAACTTTTCGTTTTTTTATTTCCGTTTCGTTTCACTTTAGTGTTTGGTGCCCTCGCCTTAGCAGTAGACCTTTTCATCATAGATTGGCGCCCCGTTATCGTAGAAGCACTTAAGGGATCTTCATTAGGCTGCATACCGCTGGCCGTTGAATAAAAAATATTGGTGTCTTTTCGATCAATTAAACCTTTTAATTTTTTACTGTGTTTAACAGCTAAAATATCTTTTTTCTGTTCAGTAGTTACGGAAATGGTCCTTTCTATTTCAAAAAGATCTTCCTCAGAAATCGCTGTTTGCACAATTTGTCGTTCCTCCTCAATTTCCTTACCATACTTTTTAACTTGTCGTCTCTGCTCATCTTTTAAACGCTCCATAATTTCTATAGATACCTTATTCAATAGGCGATCAATTGAAGCTTGAAATTCTCCAGAATCATTTCCGATGTGAACTTTCAATTTAAGTTTTAAACCTTTTGGTATGACATCATTAGCTACACAACTTTCCAAAAATCTTGCGTGAAGCCCGCATTTCATTTGTTTTTCGGCTAAACGTTCCAATTTAAATTGCGGATCCATAACGTGGATACATTTGTTTTCTTGTTCAAAAGTAATAATATATAATCAGTTCAATAAAAACAAACGCTTTTCTTAAGCTTTCGACGTTTAGTCTTCTTCAGAAAAAATTGACGTTTATAAAATAACAAATGACAAATGACGCAACGTCCGTTTAACTATACGCTAAACAGAACGTGACGTTAACGCGGGAATAAAAACTTTGTCCAATAAATACAGAATCTTTCATGAATATAAATACAGCAATATACAAAAAATTACACATATAATATGGATCTGCACATGTGATACAAAAATTCTCATAATTAATAATAATAAAAAAACCTTGATATGAGAAAAAACATACTACATGTATATGTATACCGGCTCAATAATGACAAAGTTATATATTGTACAAAACTTTTGCATTCATACCATTAGGAGATAATGTGTTAAGCTTATGAATCCAGTATGATTCTTGTAATAAGCGTTCCATATCATCGGTGACAATCTCTATAGGCATAAATTTAAAATCCTTAATACAATGTTTGGTTTTATTAAAGTGTGTAGCGACATTGGTCGAAAATAACGGATCGGAAAAAATTGTTGATATCAAACCTATGGCTATTCATGCGTTTAGACACTTGTTGCTTCGTTTGACCAACATATTGCTCTTTACATTTATCACAAGTGACAAGATATATAACATTTTTCGTAGAACAATCAGTATTGTTATTAACATGATAATTCTTACCAGGAATATTAGTACTACTAAATATATTGCTTTCAATAATGGAGCTGCAATGTGTACATCTACTTCTATTACATTTGGATGAACTTTTCGCATTTTTGTTATTAGACCTAATATTAGAATTAACGAGAATGTCTTTTAGATTTTTAGGTCTTTTAATTGAGGAATAACATATTTTTCATCTCATTGCAGTAACAAAACTTTGCTGTGTTTGTATCGTTTTGTTCAATGATCACAAATAATTTTACTAATGTCTGTCGCCTGCAACTATTCAAGTGATGACTAACAAAGTTCTTCCTTTTCACGAGAAAGAAGAGAATAATTATTGTATTACATATATATATATATATATGTTTGACATCAAAAGGAAAATAAAGTATTTGTTGGTAAAATTATGATTGAAACTGTGTTTGACAATAATAATCAGTTTTAAAAAGCACTCAGATGAACAATTATAAACATATTCGAATTATTGACGACATGTAGACAATTTGTTCGTTCTGTTTCTGCAACCATTATAATAAGTGTATAAACAAAGATCTGTATAAATGGACTTTTACTCGATATATTGGAATGAACTTGGTGATTAACTTTCAAACATTACATTACTTTTGTTTAGTCTCTTAGCGTAAGTTAAACCGAAATACCATGTGTTCTAACTACTTTGTTCGAGGTTCTTAGATGCAGGGGACATATTCGAACTTTGGCCCGTCAAATTTATAAATAGACAGACATTGTGTTTTGAAGATACTTCATTTTTTTTCATTGAAATTCTTGTTATTTATTTGTAGGAATTGGTCTGTTTTTTAGATATTTAACCGAAGCTTAACATTATGGTAGCTTTGTATGTATTTATGATTTCGAATGGATGTTTAAAAATTGAAAATCAGGCATTGACAATTTGCACCTTAAAAATTTAAAAAAATTTTTGGGAAAAATTTTGGGAAAAAAATTAAAAAACAAAATTTTAAAACTTGAAAAAATTAAATTTGGGAAAATTTTTGAAATTAAAATTTTGTTAACTGGGGGTTAAAAGTGACTTTTCTATTAATCGGGTAGATTTGGGGGACTCCCGGCAAAAAGTATCATCAAAAAGGCCCCATTTTTGGTTTTTGGGTATTTTTTAGGGAAAAAACATGAAAATGAAATTTTTTCCCAATGTTTTCCCTAAAATCTTTCTAAAAACTGGAAAACTTTTAACGCTTTTAAAAGAGGAAATTTATTGGGGAAAGGGTTTTTGGGCCCAACACAAACTTAAAAATTGCTTTTTTTTAAAGGTAAATGATCCCCACCCCACCTTATCCTTTGGGTTTTGACGGAAAGGAGAGAAGATCCTTTGCCTGGGTTAATACTGATTAAAGTAGCTTTTTACACATGCGTTTACAATGTAAATAAAAACAGAGAGTCTAATCTTTGATAAGGGTATAACGAATGGACATATTTGACATCCAGAGAAAAAATAACGTCAGGTTCCGGTAGAAAAAAACAATGACAGAAAATATTTCTGGGGACTCTTATGATTTAACAAATAACAACATTTTGACAAAAAGTTATGCGTACTCCACGGGTGTGACGTGGCGTTTTACTTGTTTTTCAAAAAGGGGGTTATGAGTAAATTTTGTGTGTGTGATTTTCACAAAAAAAGCAAACAAACAAAAGAAACGTAAATAAATGTTAAATATAGGCTATATAACTATTCTAAAAACAAAATCCCGGTTGGTTCAAACATATTTAATTTTTTCATCAAGTTACAATATTCACATTAAACACAACATTTATACAAAATCATGATCGAGTGGATTGAACTGGAAGCTCAAAGCTTATTGTAATTCCTCTCCACTTTTCTAGCTATAACATCGGTACATGACTTTTATTTGGGCAATAACAGATGAAATTTAAATAATTGTTACATCCCAAGATAAAGGGGAAAAAACAATTTCGGAAAAGGGGAAAAACCATATAGGGAAGTGTAAAGAAAGTTTAAAATTTTTAGGAATGAAAATTCGAGGTAAGAAGAAATATGAAAGAAAATTTAAAGGATATAAAGAAGTGTGAAAGCTATAGAATTGGGCGAAAATTTCAGAAAAAAAATGACACATTCATAAAGAATGATGGACATTTTCCAGATCAGTCAAAACGTTTAGCTTTTCAATTATAAGTGTGGGAACAGTGCTTTATTTTTTTTTTTGTTGAATATACTTATTTCATTTCTCCCAACTTGTATAAAGATGTGTTTCCAGGTAAAGATCGATCTCCGGATTTGAAAATTGGATTGACATTGGCTTTCTTTCCACCTTGTGGATATCTAGATGTGCGAAGAGACTGATTGAATAGATCTGAAAAAGGAAATAGACAATTCTTTGGGAAAGTTTCTTTAGAACCCTGTTGTTAATTCCATCAGGGCCGATGCTTTACCTAAAAGTAAGCATTTGTTAGTATTGACCTCTAACTTCGGTTGCTGACGTAACAATTGAATCTAATTTATGAGGGGAAAGCTCTTCTTCTTCAATAATCTGTGTAAGGGGTTTACCATCTAAAAATGGTTTGATCACGGAAATAATTTGTTAAGAAATATCAGCTTTACACTGTTTCATTGGGTTAGAGCTTTCAAATAGATCGTCAACCGTCTTGCAACCGGTATTGTTGAAGAGCCATTTGATGGTTTTATAAAAGAATTTTAGAAACAAGACCACCAAGACATAGTTGACCTAGATTGTAGTTTGAAGGTTTGCAGCAAGTTTAAAGGATGTGATCATCTTTAGCCTTTCTTATATCTGAAATTAATTGAGTTTTACGGGCAGAGATCTAAAATTTTGTCCAGTCAGCTGCATTGTTTGTTCGTTTCGCTTTTTCTGTATGCGCTCTGCGTCTACGTCGTATTTGGAATTTTAAGTATGATGTTATCCATGGAGGATCACTTGACGAACTGTTCCTTTGTTTATTTTGGAATACAAAGATTTTCGAACATTTTTTAAAATGACATCAGAAATATTATTGGCATAATGTATCAATGTTTGTGTCTTTCAGTTCTTCTGGATTCAGCATGTTTATATTGAAATCACCAGTTATGATGATATCCTTAAATGCCTGTATCCACTGCAAGATGTATCGAGTCCTCAATACAATTGTGTGTGTAAGCTGTTGTGTTGGGAGGTCTGTAGAATACTCCAAAAATATGGTTGTCTTGTAGAGTAACAAGTTCAATCCGATAGACCTCTTCGAACCAGGGTTTTTAGATCATGTCGACGCTTTGTAGTTGAAATATTAATGTTTTTACATATAAAGTACCCACCATGGGCTGTCCAAAACGCAAAGGTCTATCTTTTTATTTCTTGGGGAACTTGGGAAAGGAATTAACGAGGAGAAGTTGAGGAAAATTGAATCGTTCAGCCAGGTTTCAGAAAACAGAAAGAATTATCAAGTCTTTGAATTCAGCAAATATGTTGTCAAGTTTGGGTTTTTTTATATTTTTGTAACATTGAAATGCATAAATGACAGGTTACATTAAGTTAAATATATTGTGTCTGTTGAGGATATGGGAAGAGGTTAAGTAACTTGCTGAAACCTTGTGACACTGGGTCCTGGGGTTTTGGATGAACAATTCTCCAGATAAACTGACTAATAAAATAGAAAAAACAAGCAGTCTTGTTGTAGAAAGAAAACGCGTATATATGACAAAGTAGGAAAAAAACAACACGTTTGACATTTTGTTTATCGGATAACGGACATCTACGCTTGTTGTATGTATGCCTGTAAGGCACCGTATCGAGATGGAATCTTGCCAGATAAATTTCAGCAATGAAACGCAAAGAGAGTAATAGAAAAAAAACAAATAAACGAAACCATCACCGATAAGTCAAACGTCATCTGGGATCTGAGTCTGAAAACCTTCATTGACGACGGGCTTTGTTTCATTTACTATCATTATGTTATTCCTTGCTCACCTAATAAATGTCTTAAGACGGTCGTCAAGAAGTAAAGATCCATAATCAGATATAATTCAGTATGAAAAATCACAGTACGCTCAATTTTAATGAAAAAAAAATAGGAAAAAAGAAAAACGCAGAACAAAAAGAGAAAAGGGAAAAGCCAAAAATTTTTATGATTATAAATGTGGAAAATGTGGGAAAAAGGAAAAATAAAGGGTTTTTTTGTTTAAAATTTTTACCCAAAACATTTTGAAAACGACGAAGCAACTTTTTTCTACAAAGTTTTAAAAATTTCTAAACCAAAAGGTTTTAGAAATTTGGGGTGGGTTAAATTTTAATTTTAAAATTTGGGAAAAAAACCAAAAACCCCAAAAAAATTTAGGGTTTTAAAAAATTTTTAAGGGGAAAAAAGGGGCAATTTTTGAAAAAAACAGTAAAATTTAACCCAAATTTTAAAAAATTTCCAAACTTCGCCCCCAAAGTGCTTAAAATAAAAATTTTGTTTTAAAAAATATTGCAAAAATTATTATACATTCACAAACTGTTCAATATTCACTTTAAAAATCAATATTCCGATTCAAATTTTTAACTGATATGTAATATACATGTGCTTTTTAATTTTACTGCAAATTTTCATTTTAATAACGTTTATTTAATCGTAAGATCCACTACAGCGTAACAGTTAAAAAATAATTTAGAAAAATATATCTAATAATACAATAAATATTTTCCTATAACATAAACTTGATTAAAGCTGTCGACTTATTAAACATATACTAATACTTTAAATTTGAAGTATTTATTTAACTTATTAAATTATGTAATTAAAAATTGTCTCATAAGCATGAACCTTTGAAAGCATGCAGGCTTAATTAAGCATATACTAATACATGTGCAGCATCTATTTTAACAACTCAAGGATATATTAAAATGTTCATATAAACATTAACTTGTTAAAGCAGGTCGGTAACAAATGCAGGCAAACTGAACATTTATTAATACTATGAATGTGCAGTATTTATTTTATCACATATAGGCATAATTTAACATATACTTATACTTTACAGGTGTATACATTCAAAATTAATGCTATATTATAAATAAATTGTGCGCAGCGCATGCATTTGCTTATATATATAAAAACAACGAGGAAAAAAACAACAACAAAAATCAAAGCAGAACGATATTAAACTTTCCCAACGTAAATTTTAAGCATGTATTTTTTAAGCTGTTTCTGTGTCACATGTAGGCATAGTTAAACATACATGTAATACAGCACGTGCATATTCCATTTTAATTTAATTCTATAACATATATCCCATTTAAGGTTCGTGCATGTTATTCAGTGTTTACAAATCAAACGTTTCTCACAGAATTCACAAATGGTACATTTGAAGACAAAAAAAACACTTTACATTACCCAATTATTTACAGAGTGAACCTTCACTATACATTGTATTTGTGGTTGTATATACAATCACGCCGAAAGTTTGTATACAAATAAATAATGGTCATTTGAGTTCATATTATCACTTTTAATACTAATTGATTAATTGTTTAAAGATTTTGATATGCAAAAATGGTTGCATTAATTAATCGTATATTTGTTTAAACAGCACTGATATTTTGTCCATGTATGTTCATGTATGTAAGAGTAATCTCCACTATTTTCTATTTATATAAAACATTGTATACGCAGTATGTCATTGTATACATCCCGCCGAAAGTTTGTTACACCCGTATTATTTTGTTTTAGCCCCGATATAGATCAAGGTCTTTAAATGTCGAGATTCGTTTTGATTTCTGTGGAGACTTTCATCTCCAGCTGAGACTCCAGGGACAGCGATTTTTATCAGAAATTCCCATCTGTCGACCAGGCCGAAATAATTTTACCGCCCTTTGGCTAATTTAAACGTGCCGCGTATAACTGTTTCGAACGGGATAGAAGTAAGATGCTCGTTAATAAACGTACCGCGGTATCCTAAATGTGCGTGTCTGAGGTCTGTTCGTTTGGTATACAGCTTATGTCGAGCACGATATGTGGCAAGATTTTTACAAGAATATCTCTTGGCCCGTCAACTTTTGGTTTGCCCGTTCTATGGCATCTATCAATCTCAGACAGCGTTATGTCTGCTTTATGTCTGCTTTAAGGGCATCACATAGATCCATAACTACTGGTGTCTATAGATTCATGTGGCTTTTCAGAGAACACCAGAGATGCGCAAAAAGTTGCGTTTCGAATATTGATCATCTGCGTCGTGTTGTCTCTCTAATTCGGTAATACGGTTCTCCATATCAATATTGGCTTTCTTGAGCATTGCGTTTTCATCTTCAAGATGTATTATACGTGATTGTAACCCAGTGACTACCCCATCAACGATTTATGTTATTGTTGCCTCCATAGTACTTTTAATGATATTGATGTACAGGGAAATAAGGCTAAGTTTTTGTTCATTTTCACTTTATGAGATAATCTTGATATAATATATCTTAATTAATGTAAACTAGAACCCATCTAAAATTTTTGGGCCAGTGAAATCATTGGCAATTGTTAAAATAATTGTACTTAATCATGAATATTTTTTCTGCATACAAGTTTTTAAGCTCCGCCTACAATACGTGGACAGGATACTGCAGTTTTTATAGCATATTCAGTAAAACTGTAGGTTAGGATACTCCCCTCTCCCCGTGATTTAACATTAGAATTATTTATTATGACGATTTACTTTACATATACTACTATTATATAGCAATTCAGCCCTTTTTTAATTTCAAGTACAAATGTTGCAAATGGTTTCAAATTGTTTTGATCTATGGCATAAAAGGCAATCACCAAAAAACGTCCAAGACAACAAAATTATAAATGTTCCTGAATCGGTTTGATTTAGTCTGTTAATGGCCAGAAGCTACGGTCTACCCACCAACCCCCACCACAGCAACCACTTTTGATGTTAATATCTGAGACACATTGTTATTTTGTCTGTGTGTTAATGCTGAATATACTAGCTTTATTTCCATTGTTGCTTAATGTATGGCTTTAAATAAAAATCGTACGAAAAGGTGTCAAATTTTATTGTTTAATACATGCGCTTATAATCAAGTTAGCTGCATAATACATAAATCCTGCCATTGTAATTATTGCGGGAAATTAAGGTTATAATTTCCTCCTTTAAAGCTGCAAGCCTCCAGATTAATGCTGTTTTAATGAAAATTACGAATATGTTTATAAAAGTCATATTTTATGAAGCGAGCAAAGACAGTAATTTACACAGATGTGTATAAGTAGAGTGTCAGTGTGCAGGTGTATTTTTGTGCTCTGATTTAATGATTATTTTAAAAGGAACTATTTAGCTTAACTTCATAAAATTTATATCATAGAAATCATGAGAGTGAACTGTATAACCTGGATATTGTGAATTTAACATTTATTGACTGGAATTAAAAAGTGAGATAGGTAACTGATATGTACTGATTTAAATCTACATGTATATACAATCTAACCTGTATTATCTGTATAGCTGGACAGTGTATACACAGTGTATAGCATTATTGGATTATTGGATTTTTGCTGGATTAACTTGTTTACCTGTGTATGTGTACATTGAGTAGATAGATACCTGATTGATATTTGATTGAAGCATCTAAAGGAGCAGTTTTTGGACAATGGGTATAGATGTTATTACCTACCGTATAAGAATTGGATTATTTAAATCAAGAGTACGAGCTCCACGAGTTAAATATGGGAAGTATACCCCATTTACAAAGGCCCCAGACATCCATCTTAGAGTATTTACATGCATGATATATGCATTAATGCTGACTATTGTTTTTAAGCAAGTGTTGTTGTTGGAGAAATCTGTTGAACTGAACAGTACATCATATATGATATGTAACTCAACAATTTCAAATCTTCATTCTCCAGTTTATCGAAACTGTATACCAGGGTTATGCCTTAGGTTACTACTGCTGTCTGGTGATGTTGAAGAAAATCCTGGCCCTGTCTCTGATGACAGTGAAACAAGAATTCTCTCGGCAATAAGTGCCCTTGAATATAGATTTATTGAACAATTTAAAATTTTCCAAGCAGAACTGACAGAGGTAACATCAGAAGTTAAATCTATTAAACGTGAGGTAGCAAATTTACGCAATGAATCTGCCCAATTAAATAAGGCTCAGTCTCAATTGCAATCAGATGTTAATACAACTAGATCTGATGTTGAGTATATACATGGATTACAAGAAACCCTACAGTTAGATGTAGATACTATTGGATACGAAAATGATTGTAATAAAGAAAAAATTGACAAGTTAGAAGAGAAAATTGAATTTTTATAGAGAGAAATAAATCAAAGGTAACATAGGTATTTGGCTTCTGGGTGAAAAGGAAAAGTTGTTCTGAGGTAAAAAAACAAAAAAGTGT
>NW_026853315.1:0-35821 GCF_026571515.1 Ruditapes philippinarum
TTTTGGATTTAGATAATTCTGTGGCAAATTATACAAAATATTTATGATGGCAGGTTTGTATATCAGGTATTATTAATACTGCATGTATGTAACGTCACATTTCATTGAATAATCATGACGTTTATTTAGTTTTATATAACACGGCTGCTGTCAAGTTATTGAGAAATCTCCGCTGTCTTCTCAAAAAAGGAGGTCTGCCGTGTTATAAATTCCTTAACATGTAAATACTCCTGACAGATTAAATGACCATATATAAACAATTGTTTGCAATATAACCCTAGCCTAGCGACTCAGGTTATATTTTCGAACAACCGTTTATATATATAGGGCATATATCCTGTCAAAAATCTTTATAACTAATAATATAATTATATACATATTATGTATGTTTAAGATCTGTGATACACATGTATGCATATCTGTAATAGAACTTATGAATTCACTTTATTAGGTGCTAGACTTACAAACTGTAGGTCGTAGATTTGAATCCTTCTAATCATTTGTTAGCTCAACTTTAAAAAAAATGTGGAGCTATCGTCATGACCCGTTGGTTGTCAATGGTTAGCTTTTCATTAAGGTCCGTTTTCTCATAAACTATATGAGCCGTGTCACGACAAAACCAACATATTGGGTTTGCGACCAGCATGGATCCAGACCAGCCTGCGCATCCGCCCAGTCTGATCGGGATCCATGCTGTTTGTTACAAACCCTATTACAAGTAGAGAAACTGATAGCGAACAGCATGGATCCTGATCAGACTGCGCGGATGCGCAGGCTGGTCTGGATCCATGCTGGTCGCAAACCCATTATGTTGGTTTTGTCATGACAAGGCTCATATATTATTTCGTTATCTAGAAAAATGGAGCGCGCTATTCATGGACAGGTTTAACCGTCTTGTTTTCTATTCTTTTTAACCAGTTTGTTTAATATATTGCGGGAAAATTTACTTTATTATATTTTGTAAAACTGGCACCATTTTTAGAAGTCAATACTAAAATAAGTGCTAAAGTTTATGTTCACATGCTGCCAATGTACATGTACTACTTTTGCTTGCTTATAATGGTCTCTATCGGGTGGCGAGGGTAAGCAAACCCAAACACATGTACATGTACTCTTGTCATTAAAATTGATGGTATGGTTTTATTTTATATGAATCATACATCTATTTCAGTGGACTGCTGACAAAGTAAGAGCACCACAAGTTTCTTGTGGAACACAGACAGAATGGGAGCAAGATCTTCAAAATGACTTGAAGATACCCACACCAACTACTAGTGTGTGCGAGGACAGCTTCCTCTCTGGTTTGAATCATTCGCGAGAAGATGAAAGTTTGGATGTAACATGGGAGCCATCACATGATGATGATGGAGACAGTGATGATTGTGAACAAATGGAGTGGGAAGGAAGTCAGAGCCAGGTGGCTAGCTGAAAATTTATTGTTTCAGAGACATGTTTAAATAAATTGTTAAGTAAGTGCTCAACATGTAACAAGCCTGTTGTTGTAGATAAAATAGTGACAGGCTGCCTTCTTGTATGCACTAAGACATGCAGTTACTGCAATGAGACAAACACATGGGAAAGTCAGCCAACATTTGGTGGGTTGGCTGAAGGACACTTAGACCTCTCAGCAGCCATCATGTTTTCGGGCAGTACAACTGTCAAGTTCCTCAGAGCTTTAAGGTTTGCTAGGATTTCATGCTTCAATGATAGCACGTTTTATAACATTCAGAAGCATTATTTATCTCCATCAATTGAGCATGTCTGGAAAACACACCAAAACAAACTTATCAATGACATCCGTTGTAGAGGTTCTCCACTTATTCTTGGAGGGGATGGACGGTGTTGCTCGCCATATTTTAAGTAATGTTTTCCATGTTGCAAGTCAATGACCCTAACCACTTAGGCAGTTTCCATTTATTTCATGCTTTCCACTGTTTTACTGTAATCTATCAGATGATACTATTCTGATAAACCACTAGTTAAATTTATAAAATACACTTTTCACTGTAGCTGGACTATATCTGAATGCGGATGAAAAGAATATCATAACTAAATGGAAAAACAGGCTCAAATAAATGCCGTAAAGTCTAAATTTTGCTTCTTTAGTGAAAAAATCAGTATTATCTTACACCATGTTAAAAATGTAACAGCATTAGAGAAAGTTTAACTGATCTGGTTCACTCAGCGAAAAATATTTCAGTCTTACCTGCAAAAAAAAACAAATACCATCTATATATTCATATAGTAATGAGTCACTTATATAAAAGTACATAGGATGTTTATTTACAAACGATGCATTATTTTGTTTGTTGTCCACAGGGATCTACAAAAAGCTTGAGGCAGCTGGAAAGAAGAAGGGCTGCGAAAAAGTGAAGGCATGGTCAAGGTCGGTTAGTAATCATCTTTATTGGTGTGTTGCAGTAGTGATGGTGACGGCGAGATGGTGAAACAGAAATGGCTATCAATGCAAACCATGTAGCCGACATACATGAGGGTCATGGTGACAAGTTTTCAAGATGTGAACATGTAATCCTTGAAGATAGACTTTGGATGAAGAAAGGTTCATATTAAAGGCAGAATACTTAAAAAAGATTTTAGTTGAACTCCAAGCTGTATTATTTATCCTAATAATGGTTGAATATTTTAGTTGATTTCCATGCTGTATTATTTTTATCCTAATGATAATCATGGTTGAAGCTGGAAGCTTTGATAAAATTACTCCTATGTTGGCTTCCTTGGTAAACTATTAGTACTGAGTCTGATTTAGAGAGGTAATGAAAGCATCATAGACTAGCTGAAATGTTGGAAAGATTCACTATATTTGAATGAAATTTTAATGCATACTGCATCACAACTTATATACCACAACTGAGAAAAAAAATAGACACCAGGTTGTTCAATGGTAAATTTTGAAAAAACTTGTCTACATTGTCTTTTATTTTTATTCTTAGGGTTCAAGCCTCATGCAGAACTAGCCAAGGTGGTGGAGAACAAGCTGCTACTGAAAGACATTCAGAAACTGTCTCCAGCGAAGCAAACTTCAGATATAGAGGCCTTCCATAAAGTAATGTGCAGTTGGGATCCAAAATCTGTACATTACATGCATACCTACATGGAATCAAGGTTTGTTTATGTCTGTTGTTTTGTTTTCTGCATGTCATAGTGACTTCTTATCCTTACTGAAGGAAAAAACAGGAATTTTAAATTAAAAATATGCACCCCAATAAAACCATATACTTTAAATATGCTGCCAGGCAAGCATTGTCGGGATTCCAATCAATGATAATTAGGGACAAGATTTTTATTTGAAATCGGTGACTTTAACTTAATTCTTTTTTAAGGGAGCAATGGTTTAGTGGTTAAAGTGTTGCCTCCAAACCAAGACATCATGTGTTCGAGCCTTACTCGGGGCATGACTATGTATCTACATATGACACCAGTGCTGGTTTGTTTCAGGGAGCGAACTCAAAAGTGATTAATATAAGTTAAGAAATATTGATTTCTGATATCAGCATCATTTGAGTAAGGTTAAGATAAAAAATATTTAGTGTTTTTTGAGTTGGCAAAGTTTTTTGTTCTTCAGGACTTGTTATTTCTGTTTCTTTTTTGTAACTGAATAGGTTGTGCAAAAATGATTATCCAAAATATATTTTCTTAGGTCTAAAGTTAGTGCACTCCACTTTAATGAAAATGCTAGGAGGGATACACGGACAACAAAGAGTGGAGTGCAACAGTACACAATATCTTATCCAAAAAGCAGAAAGGGTGAGCCTGTTGTCAAGGATGTAAAAACTGAACAGACATTTGGTAAGTTATATGCAAAGTAGCCAATGGACGCTGTTATGTATGCAACATATTACATGTATATAATTTATATCTGACCAGTTGGTATTTCCAATATTATCATTGTTCTATTTTTAGAACATTAACTACATGTATGTACTAGAACTTTCTGTTGTAGAAAACTCATGCATTATATTAAGATAGAAACTTCTGGAATGTTCTTTATTGTTGAAGTTGCTAGATTATGATTACTTTAGAACATAATAGACCTTTCTGGAATTTTCTTAGTTAATATATATAAAGTGACATTTTTCATGACCTTTACCTTTTAAGTCATCAATGATCTATTAAGTCATCAGTTACCTTTTAAGAAATCAATATATTTGGAGTATTATTCAACTTGGATATAAAGTGAATTATTGGAGCTTGGATTTTAAAATAAATTATTCTTGTGGATTTTATTGTGGGAATTTATTCTAAAGTGTTCTTGGATTTAACTTGGATTTAACTGTGCTATTCAAAAAGGATCATTCCAGGATCAGATAAGACATTTTAATTTTACATTTTTATTTGGACTTCAGGTATTTGTACACAAAATTTGTTATTTTGATTTTCTTTATTAATTTTCCTGTAATAAATTTGTTATTGTTACAAGTTTGTTGCTGGCTTTTTCTTTCTCGTTACGCCTGGCTCGTAACAGAAATTGGGGGCTCGTCCGGGATTGAATATTTCTTTTTGGCTACATTATTGGAAATTATTACCGTTTATTTTACATTTTATTATTACCGTATTTACTCATCCGAGTTGATATCATAGTTGTTCTATTAAGTGTGCTTTTCAATTTTGAAATTTTTTTAACACACCATATTTAAGTTTAAAACCAGCAGCAAGCAGTCATGTCTTTTGATTTAGAAAAGTTTGTAGCTGAACCTTCCCAGGAGGTATTAGATTTGGCTAAGAAAACTGATTTGCTCGATCTTGCAAAAAAGTATAATTTATCAGAAATTAAATCTTCTATGCGTAAACAAGGAATTAAAAATCTTCTGATTCATTATTTTGTAGATGAAGATATTTTTGGACAAGATGCACTTTCTCACATTGTTGAAAAACAGTCTGAAATTTCTGAAATAAAAATAAAAGAGCTTGAACTTCAATTTAAATTTGAACTGGAGAAAATGCAGCTAGAAAAAGAAAGGGAAGAAAGACAGTTAGAAAAAGAAAGGGAAGAAAGACTGTTAGAAAAAGAAAGGGAATAAAAAGAAAGGGAAAGACAGTTTGAAAAAGAAAGAGAAGAGAGAAAATTAGAAAAAGAAAGAGAAGAGAGAGAATTTCAGTTAAGAATGAGAGAATTAGAAATCAAAGAGAGAGGAAATCAGTTTGAACATAGAATAAATTCAAAATTTGATGTCACTAAAAATATTAGGCTTGTTCCACCTTTCCAAGAAAAAATAGTTGATAAGTATTTTCTTCATTTTGAAAAAGTTGCTGAAAATTTAAAATGACCAAGAGAGCACTGGACATTACTTTTACAGAGCGTCTTAATTGGTGAAGCTCGAGAAATCTATACACAACTTACTGTTGAACAAAGCTCTAATTATGATAATGTAAAAGAATTAATTCTGAAAGGTTATGAGTTAGTACCAGAGGCCTACAAGCAAAAATTCAGAAATTCTAAGAAAGAAATTGGTCAAATTCATGTCGAATTTGCAAGAGAAAAAGAACAACTTTTTGATCGGTGGTGTCTATCTAAGAAAATTAATAAAAATCATGAAAAGCTCAGATAGCTCATGTTGGTTGAAGAGTTTAAACGTTGTATTCACTCTGATGTTAAATCTTTCTTAGATGAAAAACAGGTAGAAACTTTAGAAGAAGCTGCCCGTCTAGCTGATGATTATTCTTTAACCCACAAAGTCTCATTTATAAATAAAGGGAAGTCCACACCCTCACATTTTAATTCCAAGTTCAGTTCTGGTAATTTATCTGGCTCATCTAGTCAGTCAAATACTCCCAAACCAAAGTCATCTGATGAACATAAAGGTCATAGTCCCTTATCTCGTCCTACATGCAATTATTGCAAGAAAACTGGACATCTTATTTCTGATTGCTTTACCTTAAAAAGGAGGCAGCACCAACGTGATGAGGCCAAACCCGCAGGTCTTACCACTTCAAGGTCTGAACCTCAGTCTTGTATTGATAACAATGCAATTTTGAAGGTCAAAGAACCCAAGTCTGATTCTATAATGGAGATTTATGAACCATTCCTTTCGGAAGGTTCCGTGTCACTTATCGGTGATACTTGCCCACCTTCTCCTATTAAGATTTTAAGAGACACAGGAGCTTCTCAATATCTTATTTTAGCAGATACACTGCCTTTTTCTGAGAAGACTTCTTCTGGATCTAGTGTCCTTATTCAGGGTGTAGAGTGTGGTTTTTCTAATGTCCCTCTCCATAATATTTATTTGTCCTCAGATTTTGGTAACTGGGCCGGTGGCTGTAGGTATAAGATCTTTCTTACCCTTTAAAGGTGTTCATTTATTGCTAGGTAATGACTTAGCTGGAGATAAGGTAGTGGTTAATCCACTTGTAACTGACACTCCTTGTGTGGATCAGATACCTGACCCCATTGAGCAGGAAATTCCTGACCTTTAACCTTCATGTTGCCGTTACTCGAGCTATGGCTAAGAAGGCCATTCAAGATTCAAATATTGACTTAGCTGATACTTTTATAGGTCAGTCTTTTGATAATGAAATAAATTTTACTCTTACTCCTACTCTGTCTGAAACTCAGACAGATTTTTCAATATCTGATTTTTCTACACCAAGATCTAAAGATCAAGGTCATGACACGCTGTCAAGGTCACAGCTTATCCAGGAACAACAAATGATCCTGAGATTTCAGTCCTTTTTCAAAAGGCTTTTAGTGAAGATGAAGCTTTACAAGTCCCTGTTTGTTATTATGTAAAGAATGGGATTTTAATGAGAAAATAGCGACCGCCCGATTGTCCCTGCTGAAGAAGAGTGGACTGTTAATCACCAAATTGTGGTCCCTAAATCATATCGCCAAGAAATATTAAGCTTGGCTCATGAAACACCCATGGCAGGTCATTTTAGGTGTTAATAAAACCTACCATAAAATTCTCAGTCATTTTTATTGGCCTGGCCTTAAAGCAGATGTATCTAGGTACTGTAAATCTTGTTCATACTTTGTCAGATGGTGGGAAAAACCTAACCAGACAATACCTAAAGCTCATTTACAGCCTATTCCTGCATTTGATGAACCTTTTAGTAGAGTTATTATTGACTGTGTAGGTCCATTACCAAAAACAAAATCAGGTTCTCAGTACTTATTAACTATTATGTGTGCTTCTACGCGCTTCCCTGAAGCTATTCCTTTAAGAAATATTAAAGCAAAAACTATTGTCAAGGCTCTTGTGAAATTTTTCACATTTGTTGGTTTACCTAAATCAGTACAGTCTGATCAAGGGTCAAATTTTATGTCTGGTATTTTCCAGCAGGTCATGCACGAGTTAGGAATTACCCAATATAGGTCTTCAGCCTATCACCCTGAAAGTCAAGGTGCATTAAAAGATTTCACCAGACTCTGAAAAATATGATAAGGTCATATTGTTTTGACAATGAAAAAGACTGGGATGAAGGCATCCATTTATTGTTATTTGCTGTAAGAGAATCTGTTCAGGAATCTCTTGGCTTCAGCCCTTTTGAATTAGTATTTGGTCACACTGTCCGAGGACCCTTAAAACTTCTAAAAGAGAAATTCCTGTCTGAAGATAACATTTCTTTTAAATTTGCTTCAGTATGTATCAGATTTTCGAATAGGTTGACTAATGCATGTGAGTTTAGCTAGACTTAATTTAAAATCAACACATAGTAAAATGAAATCAAGGTATGATGAGAATGCTCAGGGGAAAGAAGTTTTTTTAACCCTGGTGATAGAGTACTTGCTGTGTTTACCTATACCTGGAAAACCATTACAGACAAGATACTTTGGTCCTTATACTATTGAAAAGAAAGTCAGTGACCTTAACTATATTATTAATACTCCTGGGAGGCGAAAGCAAAAACAAATGTGTCACATAAATATGTTAAAAGAATATTTTGACAGAGATAGCACAATTAATAAACCTATATCTCTTGTAAACTCTGTTCCACAAAATCAATGTTCAGTTGAATTTAATAATTATGAAAATTTTGAAAAGTCTGATCCTGGTTCAGCAAAGCTTGAAAACTCTGATATTCTGAAAAATCTGGATGAAAAACTTGCTCATTTAGAAACGTCGAAACGAGATAAACTGAAACAGCTTATTTATGAATATGACATTTATTTCCTGATATTCCCACACGGACTGATAAAATACATCATGACGTCATTCTTGAAAACTCTGAACCAATAAAACAACATCCATATAGAACAAATCCTGTAAAACAAAAAGTACCTAAGACAAGAAGTTCAGTATTTATTGGATAATGACTTTATTGAACCAAGTCAAAGCAGTTACAGCTCTCATGTATTCTGGTACCGAAATCAAATGGAACATATAGAATGTGTACAGATTATCGTAAAGTGAACTCTGTAACAAAAACTGATTCATTTCCCCTATACCAAGAATTGATGACTGTATTGACAAAATTGGGAAAAGCAAAGTATGTAACAAAGTTTGATCTTCTAAAAGGATTCTGGCAAGTTTCCACTTACTGATAGAGCTAAAAGAAATATCAGCCTTTGTAACACCAGACGGCTTATGTATCAATATAAAGTCATGCCATTTGGTATGAAAAAACTCACCAGCAACTTTTCAGAGCCTTATAAACATTGGTAATATCTGGTCTACACGGATGTGACGCATAGCATTGATGACGCAATCATCTACTCTGATGAATGGGAGGAACATCTCAAAACTATACGAGCATTCTTCGACCGACTTAGTGGATGCTTTAATTGACATTTAATCTTTGCAAAAGTGAATTGGTGTCATGAATTTAACAGTTTTAGGACATGTAGGCGACGGGTAAAAGTTAAACCCAATGAACTTAAGTCACAAGCCTTATCTGCTGACATTCTCCTGTGCCTACTTGTAAAACAACTGATGCGATTTCTGTATGCAGGTATTATCGTATATTTTGTAATAATTTTTCGTTATTGCAGAACCATGACAATTTACTAAAGAAAAGAAACAAATTTCATCGAAATGACCAAAGTGTCAAAATGCATTGACAGCCTGAAAGCCCATATTAAGAGTCACCGTTCTCTTGGCACCAGATTTTAATAAAAAAAAAAAAAAAAAAAAAAAAAAATAACTTAAGTTAGCTGTAGATGCTAGTGAACATAGATGCTGGAAGTGTATTGATCCAAGAAGACAACAATGGTGTTGACCATCCTGTTTGTTACTTTTTCTAAAAAGTTTAATGAACATCAGAAAAATTACTCTACTATAGAGAAAGAGTGCCTTGCTCTTATTCTTGCTATTCAGCATTTTGAAAAGTTTATCTAACTTCTTCAAAGTTGCCTGTTAATGTCTGTAGTGATCACAATCCCCTCACTTTCTTGCATAAACTTAAAAACAAAAAATCAAAAGGTTGTTGAGGTGGAGCTTATTTTTGCAAGAATATAGTCTTGACATTAGACACATTAAAGGGAAGATAATTGGATCCCTGATGCGACTTTCACGTGTCTAAAACTGTTATTTGCAGTATTTTAAATTTAACATTTATATGATATGATTGATTATTTTTTGTTGTTGTTTGCTATTGTTTGTAATAGCATTTATATGATATGATTGGTTATTTTTTGTTGTTGTTTGCTATTGTTTGTAATACATATATATATGAATGTATAAAATTGTTTTAACATTTCTCCTATGTTATTTGTAAGTTACATTGTTTGGATTTATGTAAAAGAAATATTCATTTCATTCTATTTCTTTTTCTTGAAGAGGGGAAGTGTTATGTATGCAACATATTACATGTATATAATTTATATCTGACCAGTTGGTATTTCCAATATTATCATTGTTCTATTTTTAGAACATTAACTACATGTATGTACTAGAACTTTCTTAACTGTTGTAGAAAACTCATGCATTATATTAAGATAGAAACTTCTGGAATGTTCTTTATTGTTGAAGTTGCTAGATTATGATTACTTTAGAACACATTAGACGTTTCTGGAATTTTCTTAGTTAATATATATAAAGTGACATTTTTCATGACCTTTACCTTTTAAGTCATCAGTGATCTATTAAGTCATCAGTTACCTTTTAAGAAATCAATATATTTGGAGTATTATTCAACTTGGATATAAAGTGAATTATTGGAGCTTGGATTTTAAAAATAAATTATTCTTGTGGATTTTATTGTGGGAATTTATTCTAAAGTGTTCTTGGATTTAACTTGGATTTAACTGTGCTATTCAAAAAGGATCATTCCAGGATCAGATAAGACATTTTAATTTTACATTTTTATTTGGACTTCAGGTATTTGTACACAAAATTTTGTTATTTTGATTTTCTTTATTAATTTTTCTGTAATAAATTTGTTATTGTTACAAGTTTGTTGCTGGCTTTTCCTTCTCGGTACGCCTGGCTCGTAACAACGCAAAATATATCTCTATTCATTAATTTGTCAAACTCGTGCCACACTTTCTTTTAGTACTTTGTATATCAATACTATTGAAGAGCCTTAGCCTTTACATGATGAATATCTTAAAAGTTCCGTCAGATTTGATATGTGCCAGGTAATTTGTCAGCACAGATCAAATGGGTAGAAGCGTAGTTTTTCTATGTGACATGAATTAACTGCATCCATGAAGAAGAGGAAATATAAAACAACAGAATTAGTTGATTTTAAGAGTAATTTCATTTTTGTACAATTATCTCTACAACTTTTCATCGAGTTCATTTGATAAAGTATAAATACTTAACTCTACATATAGCTTCTTTTATCATTCATAGTCAATGTGAAGATAATAGTTTTAATTTTGTTTCAGGATACATTACATATTTGATGGTGTACGCAAAGGAACTGCGTTTGAGAAACACATCATACAGAATGGCCAGTGAAAAAAAGAAATCAAAGAAAGACCATGACCATTGGCACAGAGTACCCCCCAAAAGACTTAATTTACCTAAATCAACTTTAGTGAAAAATCACATTTCAAGATTTAACCGCTAAATTTAAAACAACATGTCTCCAGAGGAGCCAAAATATTTAAAAAAAAAAACTTAAGAAAATGTACTTAGCTTTAAGAAAAAGTAGAAATATTCCAAATTCAAGTAATTATTTACTTGTCATGTGTACTTAATGAAGTGGGATGCTGTCTTTGTGTGATACTTTCTGGTCAAGGTGACCTTAAATGTGAAATGTATGAATGCTAAATTTCTAGAGAACTTTTGAACTGATAAACTTTTAAAGTGTTGCATTACACAGTTTATGTACAATTATGTGACCTTTCATTTGAATAACATACATTTAAACACAAACATTGGCATGTTCTCTTTTTGTTTGTTAACAAATATGTTTTAGTTAAATCTTTATTGTGTCATTAAGGAATATAATTTAAAACGCTAGACTTGTATTTGTTAGTTACCAACCACCCCAAATTTTGGAAGAAACATAACTTAGATGTTAGTTTATCATAATCATTATTCCCTTAATCGACTCGAATTTCTGTTTATTTTTTTGTACCACACCACCATTTAATGTGACCCTTAACCACAGTTTTACAATACCCTTTATAGGAATTTAAATTCTGCTCCTTTTTTCCTCAGCATTATCCAGACTTATTGTTTTATTCATCTGACTTATACAATGCATTTGTAATTTTTCCAATCTAAAGTAATTATTTAATTACAATTACCTTTCATTATTATACTAGGAATTAGAATTTATAGGAATCGTTTTTATTCCACTATCATGTATTATCCCTAGTTGAGCACTCTGTTTCATAGACAGCTCTTATCAATGTGTCTTGTACAGAAGAACATGAATGTTACTTTCAACTTGTTTGCATCTTTTTTTTTGAAATGAAAATAAATATTTTAGTTTCAACAGTTTGTTCTTTTTAAGATCCTGTTTGTAAGATATATAATAATATATAAAAGTTAAATTGACAGACTTGGCACATACATGTACTACCTTGACCGTGGGCTTTTTCCTATTCCATCAATACTATCCAGTTAATACTGACCACTACAGAAAGGAATGTATAGTAGGTCATTTTATGTGCATTTAAAGATGAGCATTAGGTGGTAAAAGGTTTAAATTTTTGATAATTTGGGATACCAGCTGGATTATAATTTGTGTCATTGGTGCAAACTTTAACATTTTCTTATGGGAATACCACTCACCATATGGGTATTTATTGACTGATGGTCAGCATTTCATAAGTGGCAATAAAACATGGACATGGACACATTACTTGGCTTCATTCCTGAACAGTTTGCTTTCAGTGTAAAATCGTTTTTGACTATTTTTGCAAAGGTTTAGAAGGGGAAAATAATTTATTCAATAACTAAAATGATAAACTAGTGTAAATTTATTTCCACAATGTACAATACAATTTAAAGAAACATCTATTGTGGGTATTGAAACCCACTGTATTGCTCTGAAGGGAACTGTGTTCTTATGGCGTTGACTGCACATGAAGGAATAACGCGCCTACACTTCTTTGAAAGTAATCCGTAGACCCATCTGGTAAAATGCCTGTAGGCAAGGTATCGATACAACCTGAAAACATAATTAAAAATTAGTATCGATACAACCTGAAAACATAATTAAAAATTAACATTTAGATAAATGAGCCGTGTCACGACAAAACCATCATAGTGTGTTTGCGACCAGCATGGATCCAGACCAGCCTGCGCATCCGCACAGTCTGATCAGGATCCATGCTGTTCACTATCAGTTTCTCTACTTGTAGAGTTGGTAGGCGAACAGCATGGATCCTGATCAGACTGTGCGGATGCACAGGCTGGTCTGGATCCATGCTGGTCGCAAACCCATTATGTTGGTTTTGTCATGACACAGCTCAAATATTCCTGTGATTTGAGGAAACTTTCTTTAAAACTAACATATCATTTGAAATTGATAAATAAAGTTAAGATTAAGGTGCAGTCAGCGATTTTAGCACTGGCCCGGTGGTCCATGAACAGTGAAAAATAGTTCGGGCCAGTGAAAATTTTAAGAAAATTTAGTAATAAATTCAAAACTGGAATTCGGGCTCGTCGAATTCGGGATCTTAAATTCACTGAAATTGACTGAAGTTGAACTTTTTTGAAAAACAGATACTTATTACTGTACACTGATTGAAAATTAACTCACTCATGAATTTCCTGATTTTCTTCTCTTGGCCCATGGTCATGAACAAACTCGTAATAGGAGGTTTCCAACACATGGATGTTCAGGCAGTTTACCTGGAACTTCTCATGAAGGGTGATGCAGGGTACCCCTTCTGCCTCTGCCTTCCCATCAACAATGTTTGTCGATTGGCAGCACTTCCTCCCATTGGCTGAAGGCAAGTTAACACAACATCCACATTCACACCTGAAAAAAGTAATAACTGAATAAAATGGGTGCAAGTGAAATTATTCAGGCGTCCTATAAAAGGATTCATTTTTGTCTGAAAAAATCGGATTATCCTACAAGTCTTTTTATTTTTGTCAACATGCACTAAATTAATAATTTACATTTAAGTTTTTTTTAAATTATTATCTATGCATACATGTGCATACATGTAACTGCCCGTGTAGCTGTAGGTATGTGTGATTATCATTATGTTCGACCTAGTTCTGGCTTCCATAAATTTATATGTCGCTTTTATTTTGACGTTGCGACAGTAAACAGGTCAAGCAGAACTATAAAACCTGTTCGCTGAAGTATCTTTAGCTATGTTCGACCAATCTTGCAAATTCGTGGACTTCTAGTTATTGTTAGATTCTAATTGAATAATTGCAGTAAAATAGTGTGGTAAAATGTAAGATTACTGTCAACAATTAAAAAAACAATTTACACACAAAAACACTGACCAATCATCTAAGTTTCCGATGTAAGAATCATCAGAACTGTTGTCAGAAGAGTCAGAGTCAGACTCGCTCTGCTCTGCTTCCTGATTCTGGATTTCAATTCTTGGTTCAAACATATACGGTAGTATTTCATGGACATCGTCCTCATAAAGTTCCGATTCGTCAGAGAAATCCATGAGTTTACTAAATAGTAGCAGTGTTTAAAGTTAAATGATCCGTGATTGTTAACAGTTTCGCTATGATTTCCAATATGGCGGCGTGTCCTAATTTCAACAATGACGTCACAACAAAGGGAAGTAATTCATACAAGCTTGTAAAAAACGGTGCGTTATGCCAACTTTTACCTGGTGATTTATGGTATAAAGCGGAGGGTTATAATGTTGCAAACGAGTTTAATCTTCTTTTTACGTAACATACTTTGATATTATGAACTAAACCAGATCGTTAAATTTGACCTTTAAATATTATTATTATAATTATTATTATTATAATTATTATTATTATTGTTATTATTACTACTACTATTATTATTATGCGGACCAAAATGATTTTATGCAAGGAATGAGAAGGATTGATAACTAAATATTTTCTAAAAGAATTTATAAATATTTAGCTGCCTCTAACCATGAAGCATACATTTTATTATCTTTTAACATGATAATGAAACATAGCTATACACTAGTTGTTAACATTTAATTCACCTAACGCCTAATCGTATTTCAAAAATCACTTTCATGGCAAAATAGACAATTAAAGTAACTTAACAAATCTAGAACATTTTAGTTGTAAATGGAATATAGGTAACTTGGTATATTAAGGAATAATTTAGTACCTGTAATTCTGTGTGTCTTGGTCACCACGAATTTCTTGTGATCGTGCACACATTTCTCGCACAAATGTTCGCCATATTCAGTACAGAATTTTGTAGCATCAACCTTCTTATTTTCTCTACCACAAGGACTGCAGTGTGTTACTACGCACTCCTGTTACAAAAAAGTCAGATATTACATAAGTCGTCTGAATAAAAAGTTATTCAAAAGTTATCCTGTTGTTTATAATCATTTCAATATAACAATCTTTAAGATCGATATTACATAGAGAATATTGAATGAGTGTAGGTTCAGTACTATATTTATTGGACGAGTTAAATAAATAATATTATGCGTGCTTCTGGCGAGCCATTTTAGTAATTAAATCCCTGCATTTACCCTGCAGTGCGGGGACAGACGAAAAGCAAAAACATGCATCATTTTCCCTGCCATTCCCATCTTCCGCGGATAGGTTGGCCGAGATTTTTATTGTCTATTAAATTATAAGTATGGAAAGATGTTTAGAACAAGAAGCCCAGTGACCGTTAATGCACAATCAAGCCCATCAACAAGATTTTACAAAATTGTTATATTTTTGTTTCATTAAAAACGCATTTCAATGCCGCCAGTCGTTACAAATTGGTGTATGCATGAAAACAGAAACAAAAAGTAAGGTAATATACATTTTTGGATCTGGCACGCTTTTCAATATATAACATATATCAACATTCAAACCTTTCGTTTGACTTAAACAGACTGCATTATTCGTATTATTATTAGTCATGTTCTTTACTAGATATATCACTGATCTTACTGCATACAGCATCAGTTTTATATGCCTTTAATTTAGACATAGTTTATTTCAAATAATACCACTTACACAATACAGGCATGAAAAGACTAACTCCGGATTAAAGAATATTTGGGGTTTTCCCAGCTAATCCGTAGGTACAAGTTACAACTTTGAAAATAAGCGCATTGTGACAGGTAGTACAAGTACGGATTAGCTGGGGGGGAACCAACATTTGCCGAGTTCCGGATAACATCAATTGTTGAAGAAGGATTGAGTTCGAAAGCTGAGCTTATAAAGGCCATATCCTGAGAATGTCTTACATGCCTTTACTTGTCTTGCTCTGAAAGTCAAATAACAATGATATTACATGTACTAGTACTCACCTCTAATGTAATATTTTGATTTGTTATTGTACAGTTGCCTAGATTTATCACTTTTCTTGCTAACGCTTCAAATGCCACGCTTGTTGAAACATCAACTGGTATAATTTTCCCTTTGTTCAACATATATAGTGTTTTACTTCCAGCTTCTGGTTCGAAATAGAACTTTCCTAACGTTTCTTGATTTTCAAGACGGAATATCCAACTGTTGTTATCTCTACTAAGATCAGCTACATTATTGTTTCGTAGGTGCTCAATATCTATTTGAATACCCCTTACAATACTGGAATAGCTATACATGAAATACACACCAGTCAATGCTGTCTGTAGACACACAAGTATCATGAACGTAACATCACGTTTTTTAATCCCTTAACACAAAGTAAATCCATCGCACAATTCAATTATCTTTGCAGATTTTAAATCAAAACTGTTCAACATTTAGGGTTAGGTTTAGGGTTAGGGATAAATACGAAATGCAACAACGGTTTATGCAACACTTTTTTGATTGGTCAGAATAGTCACGTGTTTTTCTTTCAATATATATGTGCGCGCTTCTAAATACAAATTGAATGAAACAATGTCTTTTTTGATGTTGCTTTGTTTGAGGGAAAAGATTTTGTGTGTGTTATTTAAATGGTAGATTAAATTATTCATAAAACGTGCAGAATGTGAATTGAAATTTTTATTTTTATTTGGATATTAATAAATGATAAACATGGATTATGGCAATTTGTATATGGTATTCCATAATAAGGTATATGATTTCGATAGGAAATATTTGCTTGTGTTAGTTTTTTGTTATGCAATGCAGTTGCTTAGTAGTGTTCGATGACGGCGATAAATGATGATGGGTGGTTGCCTGAATCGTTGAGAAAAAAGCGATTGACTATGTGTTATGAAATATGAACCATTGAGACTGCGTTTAATTTTGCTTTGGTTAATGACTACTTGCAGTCTTTAGGGACTGTGAATTTTGAGTAAAACCTGGCGACAATGAGTTGGGTGGCGCCCAATGATACCCCTTCCTTTGAGAAGCTAATACCGGCTATAAGTCCGGGGGGAACAGGTGCCTTTTTTCTGATTAACATAAATAAGATTATATTGGATTAGAGTAAGGGTTAGTGGTAAGAATAAAATATTTCAGCCCTATTTTAACTTTGTTCACCCATTTTTTATCGTGGTTCAGCTTCGGTCAGCTTCCTCTTTCCTTCTTTTCACGGCTGCATCTATCCTGATTTGTTACTAAGCCCAATCTTACATGATTCAAGTTGAAATGAAGCTCAACGGAAACTTATCCAAAGCTGATCCGATGCTAACAAAAGATTTTAGGAAGCTGAACCGATCCTGATCTGTGGCTGAACCTGAGCCGAAATGATGGAAGCTGAACCGGATCTGATCCGGTGCTGAACCGAAAATGATCCCAACATGAACCGAAGGTGATACGAACTGAACCGATCCTGATTTGTTACCGAAGCTTGGCTGAGATGATCAAAGGTAATCCAAAGCTGAACCGAAGCTGACCCAAAGCTGATCCGATGCTGAGCCGCAGCCGATCCGAAGCTAAACCAAAGATTATAGAAAGCTGAACCGATCCTGATTTGTGGCTGAACCCGAGCTGAAATAATAAAAGTTAAACCAAAGCTGATCCGAAGCTGAACCGAAGCTGATTCGAAGCCAAACCGAAGATGATAATATGCTGAACCGATCCTGATTTGTCACTTAACCCGAACTTATATGATAAAAGTTAAACCATAGCTTATCCGATGCTGAACCGGAGCTGATCCGATGCTGAACCGAAGCTGATCTGATGCTGAACCGAAGCTGATTCGAAGGTGAACCGAACCTGATCTGATGCTGAACCGAAGCTGATCCGATGCTGAACCGAAGCTGATCTGATGCTGAACCGAAGCTGATTCGAAGGTGAACCGAACCTGATCCGATGCTGAACCGGAGCTGATCCGATGCTGAACCGAAGCTGATTCGAAGGTGAACCGAAGCTGATGTGATGCTGAACCGAAGCTGATCCGATGCTGAACCGAAGCTGATTCGAAGGTGAACCGAATCTTATCTGATGCTGAACCGAAGCTGATCCGATGGTGAACCGAAGCTGATCCGATGGTGAACCGAAGCTGATTCGAAGCTAAACTGAACCTGATCTGATGCTGAATCGAAGCTGATATCATGGTGATTCAAAGATAACCCTAGTAAGGGTTAGGGTTGGGGTATACGGTAAAACCGACAGATGTCACCCCCAAGATGTCACCCCTTATGATGGAAAATGAATTTGAAATTAAAATTGTTAAGCTTGAAATATTGTTTTTTAATTCCTATGTAATATTTCAAAAAGTTGTGGCAAGTATGGTGATAAAGATGTCAATGTATTTGTTGAAAGAATAAGTTAACTATAATGTTTAATATACTTTCTTTTATTAAATTAGTTTTTTTGTGGGAGTAAATGCTCATTATGTCCGAGAATAAATGTCGCTTAGTAAAAAGTTTAGTCTTGGAATAATGATCATTTTCTCATGTAGTAACTTCTCCATTATTGCTATAGTTAACTGTGGGAGTAAATGATCATTAACTACGAAAGTAAATCTCGTTAAGTGTAAAAGTTTACACTTGGAGTAATGACCATTTACTCATATAGTAAACTCTGTATTATTTGTAAAGTTTACTCTGGGAGCAAAATGATCATTAACCCATGGGGTAAAACTGGCGAATTATCTCATTTAATAAGATATGTTCATTTAAAAAATGCTTTTTTCATATTAAAATATATTTTGTTATATTGTTTATAGTATTGTATAAAATTAAAAAGATAAATAAAGAAAAGGATTGCTTTTGAAACCTAAGTCATCTTTTACTTAATACTGTGAGTATGTCTTGAATGACAGAACTTGTAATATTTTCTTTACTTTCATGTTTATCCGGTTCAGCTTCTATCATTTCGGCTCGGGTTCAGCTACAGATCAGGATCGGTTCAGCTTCCTAAAGTCTTTTGTTAGCATCGGATCAGCTTTGGATTAGTTTCGGTTGAGCTTCATTTCAACTTGAATCATGTTAAAGCTGAACCACGATAAAAAATGGGTGAACAAAGTTAAAATAGGGCTGAAATATTTTATTCTTACAACTAACCCTCACTCTAATCCAATATAAGCTTATTTATGTTAATCAGAAAAAAGGCACCTGTTCCCCCCGGACTTATAGCCGGTATTAGCTTCTCAAAGGAAGGGGTATCATTGGGCGCTACCCAACTCATTGTCGCCAGGTTTTACTCAAAATTCACTGTCCCTAAAGACCGCAAGTAGTCATGAACCAAAGCAAAATTAAACGCAGTATCAATGGTTCATATTTCATAACACATAGTCAAACATTTTTTTTTTCTCAATGAATCAGTCAACCACACATCAATCATCATCATTTATCGCCGTCATCGAACACTACTAAGCAACTGCACTGCATAAAACAAAACTAACACAAGCAAATATTTCTTATCGAAATCAAATACCTTATTATGGAATACCATATACAAATTGCCATAATCCATGTTTATCATTTATTAATATCCAAATAAAAATAAAAATTTCAATTCACATTCTGCACGTTTTATGAATAATTTAATCTACCATTTAAATAACACACACAAAATCTTTTCCCTCAAACAAAGCAACATCAAAAAAGACATTGTCTCATTCAATTTGTATTTAGAAGCGCGCACATATATATTGAAAGAAAAACACGTGACTATTCTGACCAATCAAAAAAGTGTTGCATAAACCGTTGTTGCATTTCGTATTTATCCCTAACCCTAACCCTAAATGTTGAACAGTTTTGATTTAAAATCTGCAAAGATAATTGAATTGTGCGATGGATTTACTTTGTGTAAAGGGATTAAAAAACGTGATGTTACGT
This sequence comes from Ruditapes philippinarum, assembly GCF_026571515.1. Lineage (NCBI taxonomy): Eukaryota > Metazoa > Mollusca > Bivalvia > Venerida > Veneridae > Ruditapes > Ruditapes philippinarum. Next base: position 19,718 of record NW_026853315.1, read on the forward strand.
TCATGATACTTGTGTGTCTACAGACAGCATTGACTGGTGTGTATTTCATGTATAGCTATTCCAGTATTGTAAGGGGTATTCAAATAGATATTGAGCACCTACGAAACAATAATGTAGCTGATATTAGTAGAGATAACAATAGTTGGATATTCCGTCTTGAAAATCAAGAAACGTAAGGAAAGTTCTATTTCGAACCAGAAAATGGAAGTAAAACACTATATATGTTGAACAAAGGGAAAATTATACCAGTTGATGTTTCAACAAACGTGGCATGTAAGCGTTAGCAAGAAAAGTGATAAATCTAGGCAACTGTACAATAACAAATCAAAATATTACATTAGAGGTGAGTTCTAGTACATGTAATATCATTGTTATTTGACTTTCAGAGCAAGACAAGTAAAGGCATGTAAGACATTCTCAGGATATGGCCTTTATAAGCTCAGCTTTCGAACTCAATCCTTCTTCAACAATTGATGTTATCCTGAACTTGGCAAATGTTGGTTCCCCCCCCAGCTTATCCGTAGTTGTACTACCCGTCACAATGCGCTTATTTTCAAAGTTGTAACTTGTACCTACGGATTAGCTGGGAAAACCCCAAATAATCTTTAATCCGGAGTTAGTCTTTTCATGCCTGTATTGTGTAAGTGGTATTATTTGATATAAACTATGTCTAAATTAAAGGCATATAAAAACTGATGCTGTATGCAGTAAGATCAGTGATATATCTAGTAAAGAACATGACTAACAATAATACGAATAATGCAGCCTGTTTAAGTCAAACGAAAGGTTTGAATGTTGATATATGTTATATATTGAAAAGCGTGCCAGATCCAAAAATGTATATTACCTTACTTTTTGTTTCTGTTTTCATGCATACACCAATTTGTAACGACTGGCGGCATTGAAATGCGTTTTAATGAAACAAAATATAACAATTTTGTAAAATCTCGTGATGGGCTTGATTGTGCATTAACGGTCACTGGGCTTCTTGTTCTAAACATCTTTCCATACTTATAATTTAATAGACAATTAAAATCTCGGCCAACCTATCCGCGGAAGATGGGAATGGCAGGGAAAATGATGCATGTGTTTGCTTTTCGTCTGTCCCCGCACTGCAGAGTAAATGCAGGGATTGAATTACGGTGCCAGATGCTCGCATAATATAATTATATTCAACTCGTCCAATAAATATAGTATTGAACCTACACTCAATCAATATCTTCTATGTAATATCGAACTTAAATATTGTTATATTGAAATGATTAAAAAAAACAGGATAACTTTTGAATAACTTTTTATTCAGACGACTTATGTTATATCTGACTTTTTTTGTCACAGGAGTGCGTAGTAACACACTGCAGTCCTTGTGGTAGAGAAAATAAGAAGGTTGATGCTACAAAATTCTGTACTGAATATGGCGAACATTTGTGCGAGAAATGTGTGCACGATCACAAGAAATTCGTGGTGACCAAGACACACAGATTTACAGGAACTAAATTATTCCTTAATATGCCAAGTTACCTATTTTCCATTTACAACTAAAATGTTCTAGATTTGTTAAGTTACTTTAATTGTCTATTTTGCCATGAAAGTGATTTTTGAAATACGATTAGGCGTTAGGTGAATTAAATGTTAACAACTAGTGTATAGCTATGTTTCATTATCATGTTAAAAGATAATAAAATGTATGCTTCATGGTTAGAGGCAGCTAAATATTTATAAATTCTTTTAGAAAATATTTAGTTATCAATCCTTCTCATTCCTTGCATAAAATCATTTTTGTCCGCATAATAATAATAGTAGTAGTAATAATAACAATAATAATAATAATTATAATAATAATATTTAAATAATAATAATAATAATAGTATTAATAATAATAATAATAACAATAAGCAAGCTAATATAGTCTTTTAAAGAAACCGACATTAAGCGTGACCTTAATGGACTTTTTTCGGACTCAATCCGTTTGAGAACGGTTTGACTTCTTGTAAAATTTTGAAGGGAAGAACTAAATACAATTTGGGATTTCATTGGTCATTTGAGCATTGTATGATAACAATCATGGTAATTATACATGTTTAACGCATAATGGTGCCAGAGTTGTATATTATCATATTGTTGCTACATAATTGTTTCCATTTATTAGTTATCTTAATGTTGTTGTAGAGGCTTAATTCATATACTACTATAAGTCATGGTAATAGAATTTTATTATTTTGGATATTCTTATGAAATAATTCCGGAAAACAAAGAGTTCTAAAGTGATTACTCATTTAGTATGAACATATATAAATGGTGAATAATATTTTGTTCTAGAACACTTCTTATCTGCTTAATATGGCACTTACCAACAACATCAGTATCTAATTCTTTCCCTGGCCATCAAAATATTTGAAATACATATGGAAAATGTTCTCATTGTAGACCAATTCACTTTAATCCGTTCTTTTCTAAATGCATAATCTACCGAAATTCATAACATAACTGCAGGTTAAGTGAAGACCTCTGAAGAACAACACCTCTTTTGCAAGAGCATTAATATTACTTTGGTTGTTATTTAAAGGCGCCATTCTAGAAAGGCTTAATGCATTGTGAAGTCAGAGTTTGCAATAAATTGATACCGTTGTTATCAAGAGGTTATTATTCTAAATATGGTCGTTTTATTTTCTGCCGCTTTACAATGTACTTCTGTTATAGTAATTCTTAACGTTTTTACATTATTGCTCGTATCCTGAATATGATTGAGAGTGTTTATTACAGTATTAAAACTGAAAGTACATTTATCTTCAATGGCAGAACATTAAAATAAATACCACAATGTATGTATGATATATAATTGATGGTGTATAAAATTATGTTATTGTATATGCATTTTGCTCTATTCGTCAATAATTTTCGTATTGAAAAAGCTCTCTCGTAGAATGTTTTTTAAATTACAAATTTTTCTAAAAGTTTTAGTTTGGTGTTTTAGAATACGATTGTTCTTAATGACTAAACTTTATGTATTATTCAAATATAGCGACTTTCTTAACCTTGTATATCGATATATGTTTTCATTGTGTAGCTCATTTTTAATATGTTATATAAAATTTATATCTAATGACAATTATTTACAGATCATGGTACGAGTGAGGATGATACAGGTTCTGTTTGTCTTCCCGACGGCAAGATGATATATCACGCATCATAAAAGGTTCAAACTTCTGACCGCTAATTTTCGCGTGATTGACCATGTTGACCTTCCCGGAAAACCTAACGCTGTATGTTTAGCTAGCCCTGCAGAAGCGATCGCCAGTCTTAGAGGTGAGAAACAACTTGAGTTTATCACAATAGATAAGAAACTGAAAGTGTCACGTCTGATAAAAATAGGCGTTTCATGTTATGGTGTTGCATGCAAAAATGGAGAAATATTTGTCGCGTGTATTGGTGGTCAATACGAAAATAGACCACAGCTGAGGGTGTACAATATGTCTGGGGGTCTACTGCGGGCGTTTGAAAGGGATTCCGAGGGTATTCCAATATTTTCTTCCCCGAGAAATCTAGAGAAAAGCCCCGACGGCACAATGATTCATATAACAGACAGAGAATTTGCCGTTATAACGATGGGCTTGTATGGTAAAATCCTGTCTTAGTACAAGAGCCCTGATTTAGAATTTCCAAGAGACATTGCAACCCTGATGGTAATATTTTTGTTTGTGGCCAGAAATCACACAATGTAAAAAACTGAATGCCGCAGGCGAGGAGGTTGGTGTAGTGATAAAAGACCGCACTCGGGTTTACAGACCGCAGTCTGTATGTTTCAAACAGAAAGGACCACGATCTTGGTTACTTGTTACATTTCTGAAATCTAAGTTGATTAAACTCTATGCACTAGCATAAAAAATACCAAGCACAAACTGATAATCTATCTGAAGTACACTATTATTACGCCACATAATTTATTTCAAATAACACCTGACCAAAACGTGGTTTGTATGATGACATTTCAAAGTGCTTTGATTAATTTATACAAAAAGGTCCTTTTCAAATAGACAGACCCTGATTCAAAACAAAACTTAAAGGATCTCCGTTGAGATTAATGGCCTATTATCATATAATTTGAAATTTTTACAAATTTAAAAGGAAAAAAAACAGCATATGATAATAAAGAAGTATACCCAGAATTAAATTGAATATCGATTTTCTATGTGATCTTTAGCAAAGATTTGAGAGAAAAACTTTAAACGCTTTTCACTTTTTTGTCTTTTTGCACAATAATAACAATTATTTAAGAAGAACGGGGATAGGAAATGATCTGAAAATGTGCACACACATTATTGGTCCTGACCTGCATCAGACGATACACTAATCTCGGAAAATAGTTCCAGACCCGTCATATCAAAAACATCAGTGATGTCCCTTGATGATTTAACAAAAGAAACAGAGTCAATAGAAGCATTATCAGAGATAACAAAAGATATTGAGTGCTTACTACAACACTTCCATACATATTCGTTGCCTTTTGCACACCCTTTTTTCCAACATTTGATTTATTCTACGTTAATTCACTAGTATTCTCTGATTTCCGTCAATACACTTAACAAATCTTATAACTGTGCACGTATAAAAATCAAACTTTCTCAGATACTAATAAAGATAGGTCTCTGAAATTTTAACCAAATATAGTAAAGATATGTGCAATGTTGGGTATCGATTTTTATGTCAGGGCGATTCGTATTTACTGAGAAATAGCGAAGTGTGCAAGATTGCACGAAAACAGAATTTCACATTTCTATAAAATGCGTGTTTATAATGAGTGCAAAAAGGTCTAAATCTCTTAATTTCACTAAAATACAAACATAAAACATAGGATCACCGATAGAGTATAATACTACAATGAATTCCAGGGCATTATGTCACTGTAATTTTAATATTTGCTTTATTGAACTTTAGTTAAGACTGGTTTATGTCGATCTCCGTAACGCGTTGTACCCAGTTACTAAAAGCAATGCAAACACGATATTTTCATTAATATGAAAGAACCAAGAAAGTTTGTTTTTAGTTTTAAAGTAAAATCTTAGTCAATATGTTTATTTGAGAAAATATTATGCAAATTTATTTTCAAAATGGGCGCCCGAAATGCAACTTCCCTTGCGTAAAACTTCTAGACGGCCATTTTTCTTTCAATTGCAAAAAATTTGCAATAAATTTATGTTTTTGGATGCATTTATTTTAATAGAATCCTTGATGGTCAATAAAAACTTCATTTAGCGCCAACCTGTCATCCTCACGTGCACTTTGTTGTTTATGTACATGTCACGGATGAACGCACACAACAAAAATAACCGTTATTTCTGAATATAGAATTTTAAATATAAACCATTCAAACGATGAATTCCAAAATTTGGGTAAAAAATGTCAAGTAATAAAAAAGTTATTTACATTTAAAAACTGCACAGTTATAAGTTTTGTTAAGTGTATTTATATGTTCCTGTAGTATTCTCTATTGTTCTCTTCAATGTTATATATCTAATTTATGGTTGGTTTATGATGAAACAAGTTGTATGCCAATTATTAAAGATGTGAAATATATTCTATATTCTATGCGGAATATTTTCATAATACGTAACATTGTAATCTAAACGACCTGTGTATTCTAAAAATGTCCTTCTTAGTAGCGTGTTTCTCAGACAGTATGGCACTTGTGGGAACGCTCGGATATTAAACTTGTTAGCAAAAAGCTCGTATCTACTCTGTAATGTCTCTAAATCCTTAGGACCGAATGTGCAAATTCCACGGAGGCTTTTTCCGTTGCAAACATGAAACGACTTTCCTATCCAGACCTTAAATCTTGCTATATAGTTGAGTGTACGATTATAAACATTAGGATGACCTGTAAAACAGACAAAGAAAGTAAAAGCAGCTTGCATTCAGGTTGCTTATTTTTTCATGAAAATATTCAAAATAAATTAAGAAGTAAAATATTGCACATTTACACAGAAAGCAATTTACACATTGCAGTTTGGCACTTAAAATATATCCAATTCTCAAAAATAGTACAGGATATGTGAAAATAGTCCTGACTACATTAGCCACGCTGTTCAAATAGGGTGATAAATACTGCAAAACCAGCCAATAAACGCATAAAAACATGCTTGAATCATGTATACTTTTTACTTTTCTTAAAACAATAGTCCATTTTTCCAATTTAGATTTTCTTGAAATATAGGCATGCAGCTGTAATGATCGACTTTCAAAGATAGTTTTATCACAAACCCGTGTCGCCATATAACCTGTCAACAATCTTTATAACGAATTCATAATATAGCAAGCATCATTTTGTGGAGAAAAAGTAAGATTTCTTCATAAATCGACAGCAGCCGTGTATATAAATCTATATAAACGTCACCATGAAAAACGACATTCAAACGTGCAGTATTATAAAACACTACATTATCAATCTCTTAGTTACACACCCCCTCCCCCAGTAATAAACACCCTTGTTATTCCCACCTCTTAGTAATACCCCTTTATTTTTGTTGTTAGCGTTGTGAGCAGTCCGGTACAATTTCTGTTGAAGATGTACATTACTGATATAAATGGCTAAAATATATGTTACCTCTATATGACCCTGGTGCTTTAAGCTTCTGATTACAGTTAAGTGTTGAAAAAGCTATTTCATCTGAAGGTATCTTCAATTGCTTTGTCCAGTTTAAGACCGCTTTTGCTGTTTTATTGTAAAGAATATATTCAACAAATTCTCGAGTTAATACAACATGTGTTGAGGTCTTGTAGGCAGTAAGGCCGTAAGGTGGCGCTCCTGATATAAGTAGATCAGACTTTCTGAAAACAAATATTACTTATCAAAACTATTTGCACTACTAAAACGTTTTTGATGGAATGTAAAAGTGTCTAATGTAGTCCGTTAATAATCGTTATTCTTGAAATTTTCCCAATTCACTATATCACTTTTGATACATTTTATATTTATGTATTATTTTATTTTAAGTTTAAAGATTTACTTTTTATTCAATACACTTAGTGTGAATACCTTCCTTTATGTTTCTTACTTCAAATGTTAATGAACAATGGATTTTATGGCTTTTTATCAATAAACTACTTGTACGTCGATTATACTATTATATTATACTAACGGATACCAAATATATAAAGTACGGAAACGTCAAATGGCCTACAATAAGTGAGACCATGATGTGTAAGTCGACTGATTTTAATTCGATTTAATTAGACGTTTTAACACCAATCAATTTATTATATTCACCGACATTTTTCCCGATTTGGTTGAAGGTTTTTGTCTGGGCATAAAGGTATCTTTTCGTCTTTTGTTACTTTCAAATAGTAATGTAAAAAAGAGAAAAAAGTATATAATCAACAGAAAATTCAAGTTATTACTATAAATACTGGATTTATTTTTATTTTGTGGCATGAAAATCATCATATTTCACTCGTGGCTACCGCAATTTATTAAATATTTTATTTCTACCACTCAATGAAAATAAATCCTGAATTTATAGATAAAACTGAAATATCCTCAATTTGTTTAATAAATAATCATATTATGTTCTGGTACAATATATTTTCTCAAAATATATAAATGTGTCATATTGGATCATCATCGACATCTCACAAAAACATTCATGTATAATAATGTCGTGACTTGATACTAAATACTGTCAACATATTTATTTATTCTACAGAAGACATTCTATTTGACCAAATAACTTTAATAATAGTTATAATATATTGGTTACAGAATACGGAGAATGGCGATATGTGATTTTACAATTTTATACAATTATGAACTTTTAAACTGGTGAATATGTTGTGATATTTACAGAAAAAAGAAGTTCATATTGACCGAAGCACCTCTTAGCAAATAAGGGAAACGCATTTTGAACAAATCTTTTTTATAGATTATATAATGAAGTGCAATATACTCACTTTATACGGTCGCTACACTTCATGTTGTTGTAACCTCGGAGAGCAATAAGCACCTTGGCAATTTCGTAATTAGTTCGTAACGGGAACTCTTGCCCAGTTAGGTTAATAAAATATTTCCAAGACTTAGATTTGTTCAAAAGGTCTTTCATGCATGACATTTCGGCTTCAACTACAGAAAAATTGCCCCAGTAAACATTCACAGGCTTCGTGGCTATGAACACGTTTTGAAAACAAGTTGCAAGTCCTCGCACACTATTTTCAAAAAATTTAGGTGATTTATTATCAACGTGTATACAGTATGTGTTTTGTGGCTTGTAGATAGTTCGTAGCAAAAATTCAACCATTTGATAGTCTTTATAAACTAGAATACTATAAGCTATTTGAACATCTATTTCCTCTTGGAATGCGAAATAACTTACATCCTCTATATCCTTGTGAATTTTCCTGCAGTTTGGTACCGTCGAGTAAGTCTAAAACAGAATAATAGAAAGGAGGATAATGTTTTCTAATCTATCAAATCCAATGTCCATTACATGTCAAAAGAAATTGAACCTAATTTTCTTGGTAAATATTTAGTAAATACGCATACGGTGAAGAAAAAAATTCTAGAACGTTTAGAGGGTGTGGAGATCAAAAATATTATAGTCGTTGATTTTTATTTTTTCAAGAAGGTACATTATAATGTTTTATATATATGATAAGTACATGTACTGGTATTGACAAATATACATTTTATTTGGAATTTAAATGTGTTTGAGCTCCACACCCCAAGTGTCTGTGGTTAAGAACAAAATCTTTAAATCTTTTATACTTTACAATGCCAGTAAACAAATAATCAATATCAAGTTATAAGGTTTGTTTATTGATGTAAACTGTCTTTACTCTCTCATGCGTATGTTCATCAGGGTTTGAACATGGGTTAATTTGGAAAATCTTTAGGATAACTATTCATACATTAAAAGCCAACCTTTATAAAAAAACGAAAAAAGAAAAGCATCAGCTAGTTTCATTTAAATGAACATTAGTATCTAATAATACATTTTAAAAATATCACATGAAATGTGATGTTTCTGAATATAATGACATATTAAAAAAAAACAGCCCAGCCAACATACCAGTATCTTGTGACATTTAAGGCTAAAATTTTAAAGGAACGGATAACTAGAGGTGTCTGCCTTTAAACCAAGGCATCATGGGTTCGAACCCTAATTTGGGTCATGTTTCCTTATAAGAAACAGTGCTGGTTATTTCCAAGGAGCAAACTACAGAATTATTACAACAAGCTTAAAAGCGTTCATCATGAAGCGAGAGTTAAAACTATATGAGCCGCGTCACCACAAAAACCAACATAGTGCTTTTGCGACCAGCATGGTTCCAGACCAGTCTGCGCATACGCGCAGTCTGATCAGGATCCATGCTGTTCGCTTACAAGCCCAATGGCAAGTAAAGAAACTGATAGAGAACAGCATGGATCCTGATATTACATGTACTAGTACTCACCTCTAATGTAATATTTTGATTTGTTATAGTACAGTTTGCCTAGATTTTATCACTTTTCTTGCTAACGCTTCAAATGCCACGCTTGTTGAAACATCAACTGGTATAATATTCCCTTTGTTCAACATATATAGTTTTTTTACTTCCAGCTTCTGGTTCGAAATAGAACTTTCCTAACGTTTCTTGATTTTCAAGACGGAATATCCAACTGTTGTTATCTCTACTAAGATCAGCTACATTATTGTTTCGAAGGTGCTCAATATCTATTTGAATACCCCTTACAATACTGGAATAGCTATACATGAAATACACACCAGTCAATGCTGTCTGTAGACACACAAGTATCATGAACGTAACTGTCCGTTTTTTAATCCCTTTACACAAAGTAAATCCATCGCACAATTCAATTATCTTTGCAGATTTTAAATCAAAACTGTTCAACATTTCTGACATGTATACCGTACACGCGTAATTAGATAATATTCATAACGAGTATTTGTCATAATAATAATTGCTCTCCAAGTTTTTAGTGTAGATTTCCCTACCGTAGTTTCTATTACTGATGATTTAAATCAATATTATTTGCCTATATTACTGAAATACTGTTGGGAAAAGGCGTAAAATGAAATGAAATCGTCCTGCCTGTACGGAATTTTACTCCTGTATGTTTGCCTGTTAGAAATTACAACTGTATTTCCCTCCAGTTTAGATAAACTTATAGCAAATTACACCTGCTTTTTTTCAAAAAATGCAGCTGTTTTACACCTGTACTATGAACGAAATATGTAAATTAACCGTATTTTCTACGGGTTTATAATACAGTTGTACTGTTTTACAGCTGTTTAAAATACATGTGTAAACTTTTAACAGGTCTTTAAATGCAGGTGTATAATTTTTCAGCTCAAAAATACAGGTGCCCATATTAAGGGATGAAAACACACACACCCTAAAACAGACATATTTGGTTCAAATATCTTTTTCATTGGAATAAATGCACTTTGGTCAGAAATTTTGTGCATTTGTTGTTACTCAATCTTTAAAAATAAGAAATGGTTGGGGGAAAAATATCTTTTTAAAGCAAATGCTGACAAGAGTCAGGTACAAATTATAACTCAAACACTGATGATACAGACAATTGGTCGGCAAAGTGGAATGGAAAATCTTACTTAAGCGGAAATAGTACAAACAGCTTAGGCGTCGGTATCTTTATTAATACGTCTTGTAATTGTAAAATTTTAGAATATCAAGAAGTTATTGTGGGCAGAATGCAACGAATTAAACTAGAAATTGAGGAAAAGGTGATAAATATATTCAACGTTTATGCTCCAAATAACGACGATATCAATTTTTTCAATATATTAGAAACCAATCTTGATAAATTTAGTGACGAAATACTACTAGTTGGCGGCGATTTTAATACTGTTATTTATCATTCTTTAGACAAACTAAACGGTAAAAGTGATACAAATAAACGAACTTCTAAAAAGGTTAATGAACTAATTGATACATTTGATCTTTGTGATGTTTTTAGACTACTTAATCCAGAACGGAAACTTTTTACTTGGCACTCTCATAATAACCACCAATTTTCTGCAGACTCGACTATTTTCTTTTTTCCACTTGTACTCTCAATTCAGTAACAGACTTCCAAATAAAAACTGGTTATAAATCAGATCATTCTATTGTGATTATGCATCTAAAGTTTATTCAATGTAAAAGGGCCCAGGATACTTTAAACTTAACAATTCGTTTACTTTTAGACACTGATTATCAAAATAAAATTAAATCATCAATACAAGAAATAGTGTCATTTAATGACCAAGCCAATCCAAACGTATTATGGGAAATAATTAAGGGCAGAAATTAGAGATGAAACTATCAAATACGCTAGCATTAAAAAGAAAAATGATCTTAGAAATGAGCATGAAATTAATTCTAAAATTAGGGATCTGGAAAAAGAAATTGAGTTAAATACAAGTAATAATATTTTAATAGAAAATCTTAAATCTGAAAAAAAGCAAAACTTAATGATCTTATTGACAAAAGAATTAAAGGTATCCTGCTAAGAAGCAACGCTGAATGGGTGGAAGGGTCAGAGAAAAACACAAAATATTTTGCAAACCTTGAAAAGAAAAATGCTGAACAAAAGATAATTAGCCAACTAAAAGATAATAGTAATAACATTGAAACGAATCAAAACAAAATTTTGACTAAGATTAAAGATTTTTATGAACGTTTATATAAAAAAAGACTTACAAATAGAAGATTGCGAAGATTCTATCTTTTTCGCAAATGAAATAAATACTTTAGAACAAAATAATGAATATGTAGAAAATGGTCATCTTACAGAATACGAATGCGGAATTGCTCTTAAAGACATGAAAAATAACAAAAGTCCTGGAAGTGACGGTATAACTGCTGATTTTTACAAAATATATTTGGAATGATTTAAAACAATATCTTATTAGTTCTCTAAACTACTCTTATGATAACGGAAATCTTACGGAACTTCAAAAACAAAGTATTATTACTCTTCTTCCAAAGAAAGACAAAGACACGTTATCAATAAATAATTGGCGTCCGATCTCTTTACTTAATGTAGATTACAAAATTGCGACAAAAGCAATTGCAAATAAAATAAAAACCAAACTTCCAAATATTATCAGTCCAGAGCAAACAGGCTTTATCAAAGGTAGATATATTGGGGAAAATGTTAGACTTTTACTTTTAAGGGTTAATATTTTTTTCTGATTTTAATAAAGCTTTTGATAGTCTTGACCATAACTTTATGAAAAAATGCTTATTGAAATTTAAATTTCCTCAACATATTATAAATTGGGTTGGCCTTTTTTATAAAGATGCTAAATCGTGTATACATAATAATGGTCATCTATCCAGTTTCTTTAAAATAGAAAAAGGCGTGCGACAAGGGTGCCCTTTATCCCCTTACCTATTTATTATTTGTATAGAATTACTCTCAAATGAAGTTACCAAAAATGAAGATATTAAAGGCATTAAGATAGGAAACATTGAACTTAAACAAACACTTTTTGCCGATGATGCATGTTTTATAACTGATGGAGAAAAAAGATCGTTTCTTACACTTATTTCAACACTAAAAAAGTTTTCAAATATATCAGGCCTTAAATTGAATAAAGATAAATGTACTGTTTTAAAACTTGGAAGTTTAAGAAATACTCATATCAATTTCTGCAATGACAATAATTTTAAATGGACATCTGAAAAAGCTAGCACGCTCGGTATAACTTTCACTAATAACATAGACGAAATGCTTAATACTAATTTAACACCTAAACTGAAAGAGTTCGATCAATGTTTGCATAAATGGAAACGATGGAAACTAAGTCTTTTTGGAAAAATAACCGTTCTTAAAACTTTTTGCAATGCCCAAACTTATTTATCCTCTCACAGTTTTACATAACCCAGACCAAGAAATCATAAATAAAATAAAAAAGCTCATGTTTAACTTTCTATGGGACAACAAACCAGACAAAATATCAAGAGATAAGATTATTCAAGATTACCAACATGGGGGGCTTAAAATGTTAGACATTGAAAGTTTTATATATTCCTTAAAATGCTCCTGGGTTTAAACGCATTAAATTGCAGCAACATTCAAAATGGGTTATAGATATGAAAATATGTTAAATACATATGGAAAACAATTCATATTTAAATGTAATCTTAACATAAAAGATATTGAAAATTTAGATATTAGATCTACATTTTTAAAAGACGTACTCAGTGCTTGGTCGTATGCAAACTTTAATAAAGAAATAACTGATGTTGGTAAAGAAATTATATGGAACAACACGAATATAAAACTAAGTAACAAACCATTTGTTTTCTGTGAATGGATGGAAAAGGGTGTAATCTTTATCGAACATATATACGATTATAGGAAAAAACAATTTTATAGCTTTAACGAAATCCAAAACCTTTATGGGCATAGCCCAATCAAACTTTTTAAACTATCATCAACTCATTAAATGCATACCAAAAGAATTGAAAATAAAACTAAAATCTGAAGGGATACAATACAAAGCTAATAACTACTTAATTGATAAATTAAAACCTCAAATTAAAACCTGCCGATTTATTTATACTATGCTTATTCAAAAGAAAACAACAACAAACAATCATCAAGAAAACAAATGGGAAGCTGAACTCTCAGGCAACTTTGAATGGAAAAATATATTCCATCAAATCATAAACATAACGATTGATACCAAACTTCGAAGTTTTCAGTATAAATATCTTATGCGTATTTTGCCAAAACAATGAAAAACTCTTTAAATATAATATGGTGGAGTCAATGTTATGCGATTTTTGCACCTCGGCACCAGAATCTAATGTACATCTATATTGGGAATGCTCAAAAATTCAACCATTTTGGTGTCAAATCAGGATGTTTTTTTACAATCAAAATATTCTACAAAAACACAACTTTGGTATCATACGAAACTGTCAGCTTGTGTAATGTGAACATTCAAAATAATATGAAATCAAACTGCATTTTACTCTTAGGTAAAAAATTTTAAATTTAAAAATAAAATACCAGAAAACCATACCAAACTTCAGTGAATTTTTAAATTATCTTAGATATAAACTTAGTTTAGAAAGACTCATTGCTGAAATGAAAAATAAGGTCGATGTCCATAATAACAAATGGAGCATATAGACTGGCTGGAGTCTATTAAATATTATTTACACGCTTACTATGAAAACGCTTCTTTTTTATTAATGAAAACATAACTATAAATAATTAAAATTACATATGTCATGCTCTAGATTACTTTTCCATTTTTACAACCATGTTAAATCAGTTTAAATCTACTTAGTCTTTATTAAGTTTTTTTTTCTGATTTAACCATTGTTTATTCTTGCAATTAAACAATTTGTAATATGTTTGTAAATTTGTACAATGTATGAAATGTATTGTTTGTACGAACTGGATAATAAAGAAAATTTAATAAAAAAAAAGAAGAAAAAGAAAAAAAAAAGAGTCAGGTACAAATAAACAGGCATTATACAATCACAATAGTTCGCAATGGCACTCTGTGCTAAAGTGTGCTGAAATATCACTGAAGTAACTAGAATCACTATCACTAAAGATGGGGATAAATATAACCAAAACTACACTTATTCTTAAATGGATAACTTTTATTACATTTTAAAACAGTCTTTACACTATTGATACTGCATCAATAAAATCCAAGTCTTTGAAAATAGTAAATGAATAAAAACTGCAGGCATTCCTGTCATTTGAAGAATTTTAATTCACAAATGCTAAAAACGTTTATATTTTCTTTAAACGTTTATCATTACAACTTTTGTAATTTTCATCGAGGCAAAGCAGTATTTACAATTTTTATTGCAAAATTAATGTCTATGTATATTGGTAATTGGAATGAAGCCTTTGCAAAGTGCTATCTCTTCTCAACTGGTCCCTGCCATTGTAATCCTGTATGAAGCATCTTCACCTGAATCAAAGAAAACATCAATTGTTTAACATTAAATGAAATACAAAATGTGAATCATATTTTCAATTTCTTGCATTTTGTACATAAATGTCATCATTGCAAATATTTAGTGTTTAAAATTATGTTTTATCCAATAGGATTACAGTATTTCAAATGAATCGTAAACATAATGATAATTACTTTGGTAAATCGGGCAAACTGTTAATCAAGTTAGTAATTTAGTTGACTTTTATAAAAAATAATTGAAATCACCAGCTGGTTAAATCTTTTTAGTATGTATGTACAAAATTAAACTGGTCGTGTCTGACAAATCTAAATTTTAAACTATTTACCACTTCAACCTATACTTATTGTTGACAATTAATGAATACATGTTTTAATTTTTCCTACTTAAAGCATTGCTTAAAGAAAATATTTACTCAGCTCACAGTGTCTTTTAGCGGTAAAGGTAACTAAATATCTGAAATAATTAAGGTGCAACTTACAAAGGGACTTATTTTGTTTAACCATGAATTTTTTTCAAAAATATTCTTAATATTTCAACTATTCTAAAATTCATTTTACCATGTCTGTCTGCTTTAGTCCTTTGCTTTGTTTCCTTAGGGAACATCTCTGGGTGTGTACTGTGACCTTTAAGAACATTATAAATTCAAAGTTCATTATAAAAGATATGGAAATAAATTATGACATGTATTAATTAGAAGTAAAATATTAGTGTATTTAAATCATCTCTTCAAAGACATAATATTAAAAAATATAAAGCAAAAAACTTGTCAATAATGTATTTGATTAAACTATGCTATTTCAGGTGACAAAATTAATATTTAAGAATTATTTTACCCAAGGGTAAATAGAACGTAAAATATTATTTTCAGAATAAGGTTGATGAAAATAATTGATTGGCTAGACCTGAATAATAATACCCTTTTTTTTTGCAAAATGTATCCAAAAGTTTTACCTGATTTTTTTTATGATTTTGGTTTTCATCTTCTTGTCTAAGGTAATAAAGCAGCAATTCAAATTTTCATTTACAACTGAGCATAATCCAGAATATTGTCATTTTCATGTCTTGATTTTTTTCTTTCAGTTTTAAAAAAATGTACACCCAAACATTTTATAAAAAATATTATCTCCAAAATTGCTTATAATACTCCCCTTA
>NW_026853316.1:0-41342 GCF_026571515.1 Ruditapes philippinarum
AAAAGTTTATTTTAAATCATTGTTCTTTGTTTTGCTATGACTTTTAACAGCATGTACATCAATTTCATACTAAAACACAATTAGTTATGTTTGAACTTACAAATGTAAGCACATGATGAGCTTTTCTTGTCCTTGAGTTTAAAATAAAAAGTCTCTTCATTAACTATGATTAAATAATGCTTATGGCATGGTCTTGAAGTAGTCATATAAGTCATGGCCGATTTAGGTCAAACTGAGTGGTTCTTTGTGTGCATAATGCAGTAGTATTATCTATTAATTCACTTATTACTATATTAGTAACAGAATTGCCTATGATTTCAACTGATTATGAGTGTCACAACTTATGGGTTTGGGGCCCTGGGCCAAGAACTAGTTATCAGCCCACTGAACATGAGTAGTGCAAAAACGGAAACAATGACGTCACATTTTACGTCATCAAATCAGCTAGCTGTAGATTGAAGCTTGCACATATTCCTTTGTTTTTAATTCACACGCATTAGGTATTTCTATGAAAATTTCCTTCCAACAGTACTTTCAGTGCTTAGGTTATTTTATAGGATATCACCCAAGTTGACCATACAAGCTGTATAGATTTGTCGGTCGTTTACACATAATAATTGTCGACGGAATTTACAATGTGTTTGTTCAATGTGGTTGCCGCCATGATACACCCATGCAACTATAGAAAAGTAGGAATGAGAATTTACAAAATGAGTATTACTTAGACTAAAAGAAATGTATCATTTTTAATTAAATATGTTAAATGATTAGCGAAATGAGTTAAATCCTTTCCTATACCGAAACACCTAGATGTAAATTATTTAACGCATATAAAAAGTATTGACAAATTATAATCTGTCCATCAGATACTTCTTAACAGATACTTTGAAAGAAGGTTACTTGCGAATGCTAGATAATTTAGTTGGCAAACTGTTCCTCAACAAAAAACACAACAACAGAAGGACTTGGATCCAAAACCTTTGACCTTATGCATATGCATCCTTGCTACTAAACCTGGTAATGTAAGAATGAACAGTGTCCTGTTGGATGAAATACTCTTCCAAGACAATTTTTTTCTTTTAAAAATATGATAAAGGATAATCTGATCTATACGTTTATTGACTGATAACCAGTTGAGTGAGCAAAAGTCATTTGGACCAATATGTGACCTGGTATCATGATCAAGTACAAATCTAATCATCATATTCTGAGTCACTTGAAGTTTATTTTCAAGGAACTGGAACAGGCCAGGATGCCAAGTTGAACAGCTGTAGTCAAAATGGCATTGGATTAGAGACATAACTAGAATAAGTATTTTCTTAGTTTATTGAGTAAGATAATCCTTTTCGCGATATAAATATTTCAAGCGTGCATTAGTCTTCTGCAACACGTACCTATCCATTGCATCAAAAGATAATGATTTATCAATAGTTGCTACGAGATTTTTCATCGACGGAGCTGGTTTAATAATTGTGTCATTACATTTAATATTAAGGGATAATATTATTAAGGGTGTCCCTCAAGGATCAATATTAGGGCCCCTGGTCTTCAACATTTTCATTAATGATATATTTTACTTCATAGAAAAATCCACCCTTTATAATTATGCTGATGATAACACTTTGTCCTTCTGGCATAAAAATGCCACAGTTGTCAAATCTACCCTTGAGGATGAAAGTAATATCCTCATAGATTGGTTTAAATCTAATCAAATGCAGGCAAACCCTGAAAAGTTTCAAGCTATCTCAGTGGGGGTCAAGTCACATACTGAAATTAAGTCATTTGATATAAGCGGCAGCACTATCCCATGTGATGAACAGGTCAAATTACTAGGAGTAGATATTGACTATCAATTAAATTTTGATGCCCATGTATCAGCCATTTGCGAAAAAGCTGCAAAACAGTTAAATGTCCTGCAAAGATTAAGTAAATTCCTCTCTGTACCTACCAGGCTTATAATATTCAAATCTTTCATCAGGTCCAATTTCAATTACTGTCCCATAGTGTGGCACTTCTGTAGTAAAGCCAACACAGACAAACTTGAAAAACTCCAGTACAGGGCCTTACGCATTGTTTTCAATGATTTTACATCATCATATGAAAGTCTCCTTAATAAGGTTAAATTACCCACACTCCATTTAAGCAGGTTAAAAACAATTGCAATCGAGACTTTCAAGTGCTTACACAATATATCACCTAAATATATTCAAAACTTGGCCAAATTTAAGACCTCTGTTTACAATTGCAGGTATGATCATATTCTAGAAGTGCCTACAGTTCGAACCACCAGGTATGGACAGAACTCCTTTCGTTTTGAGGCTGCCCGGGTGTGGAACAGCCTCCCCAGTGACATCAGAAGAGTAGAAAACTTCAAAGAATTTGGGAGGCTGGTTGGCACCTGGACAGGCCCAAAATGTAAGTGCTCAATGTGTCGCTTGTAGCCTTTTGTTAAACACATGTGTGTCTAACATGTGTTTGTATGTGATTAACATGTTTTATATGTGCTTTTATGTATAGTCTTTAGATGTTGCAAAGTTATACCTATAAATGTTTAATGTTACTTTTTATTTGCATTATGTGATAGTCCTTGTAATTTCCTTGTTTTTTTATATATGTCTTTTTTTTTATATATCTATTATATTTCTTTTACAGGTATGTACATAGGTGTATATGTATATCTTATTTTTGTATTCTTTTTCTTGTAACTTTTGTAGTTTTTAACTTATTTTAAATTTTTATTTTCTTAATTTCATATTCTTAGATGTGCTTATGCTTATTTTTATACATGTCTGTCTTTAACTAATATATAACTCTTTTACAGGAATGTACATTATTTATATATATTTGTTATTTGTTTTATCTTGCTTGTAATTATTGTAACTTTTAAGCATGCATGGTGCTATAATAACTTAAATCCATGTATTTAGATGTGCTTATGCTTATAATTTTTAGTTGCTTTAATATCTTACTTCCATGTACTTAAATGTGCTTATGCTTATATTTTCTTTTATAGCTGCTTTACTTTTGTTTAGTTCATATACTATTGTTTGTCGGAAAATAGCTCATGAGCTAATGTTTTCTGTTTATATGTATCCGACGTAAAATAAATTTTCTTGTATCTTGTATCTTGTAAGGGATGACCCAATAAGATTGACTCAGTCTTGTCTAAATGTAGTGATAACTTATTACTCCCCTATATTTATTTGGGTCCTCGATATTACCTCCCTTGACTATTTTTGAAATAATTCACTCTACCAATGTGTTGTATATTCTCCCGTAGAATATAAACTACTGAATAATTTAAGTATAAATGCTAATGTTATTTTAACCGAACGTTTATATATTTCAGCAAAATTTTCATCCATGTCTGCATTTTTATTATTATTTTGAGAAAACGTAGCTTTTTAAATTCATTTATATAAGTTATTCCTTTATCTAGAAACTGGTCGAAATTATCTGCATTTACGTTTTCATTTTGCAAGTTATTTAATTTGAGCAAAATAATTCTTAAAATGGCTGTAAAGATGGTCCACAGTTAAAGTTTTTGCTTTGCTGATGGGTTTTTTATATTGTCGTTTAATATAAGCGATTGATACAAATGTGTAAAACAACAAATCTATTAATATTTAGCGACAAGAATGTAGGTGACTACTTTTATCGGTAATAATGGATTTTTAACAGTTGATTAACTATTAACACATCGGATAAACTTTGATATGATATACCTCTTTCATAGTATAAAACCGCCCGAATTTTCAGACCATAACGATGTATACATATTTATTTGCGGTGCAGATCACGCCTAAGTCCGAGTACCGAATTGCGAGTCGTACAAAACATGGGTTAATACGCTTGTTGATTTATTTAGGAATGCTTTAATAAGTTATGCCTACGTCACATTACAAGCGGGGACCGGTCGATATAGAGGGATCGATGGGACACCGCTGATAAGTTGATATCGGAGAGAAACATTTTAATCATGTCCGAGAAGAAGTGGGTGGTCATTCTCCCTCGGTGGTATTCGGACGGTTTCCGAAGGGTACTCGCCCGGTCACCCTGTGAAAACCCATGGCATCTTCTTTCTGGACACCGGTCGGTAACCGGCTGACTACTGTACGATAAATGTCCAATTGCCTTCCGTTATCTGGTCTGTTTGCAACAATCGTACAGTGATGGTAAAGTAAACGTGCGATATCTGGTCGGCTGTCGGACGGTATTCGTATGGCATGCTATCCCATTTTCCGGCCGTTATTCACACCCCCTCTTTTGTTGGCATTTTTCATTGCCTTCTCCTCCCCTGATTTATCCCCCACTCTTTCTTGACTTTCTGTTTTGGAAGGTACATTACACTCTGAAATTAATGTTTTCCATAAAAGATTGTAAATGAAACTTAAAAACTTTAAGAAACCTCTGACGTATGTGAAAACTGAGAGAATATGTGTGTGTAATTGAGTCTCTTAATACTCGCCATCGGTTGCCCGTATATGCGAGTCCTCAAGAAGAGTATACATACTAGAGCACAGTTCAGCCACCGTATTGTTCCTTGACAGTCTGTCAAGCAGTAAAACGTTTCACTTTTGAAAGGTACTGATAATCTCTGTACAACTAACGTGACCTTCACTGTTGTCCAAGTATTGAACACGGATCGCCTAATTCAGAGTCCAAAGCTTTAACCCTAACGCTATCCATACGGACACCTTAGGACCATACGTGCAACGTACTGCGTCCATCCGGGCCCTGGTCAGTAACCTGTCGAGGGGCCTACGGAGATCGTTCATATACTGCTCAGAAACTGGGGGAATATTTGGCGCCCAGGAGTTGAAAATTTCAACCGGTATGTAACCGATAACAAAAGGTGTCCGGCCAGGTATCGAAGGGCATTTCACCGTGTCTGCTACGGTGAGCTGGCGATGTACCGGATGCCAGAAGAAAATAACTCTGCATTAAAATTCTCCGATTACCTGTACGGTGCCCCACCGGTCACTTGACACCGAAGGGTCACCGGCCGAAGACCTTTAAAGAATTTGCAATTTCAGCCCGTTCAGACATCGGTACCTCATCGTAAATCTAATCGGAGTGTAATGTGACACAGGCATTACTAAGCGCATATAGATGTAATCGTTCAAAACTAACACACTACTAGCGTTGATCAATCAGTCAAACAATTTACGGTTTATATGCAAGGATATGCTTTTAGCGTTTTTGTTTAAAAAAGAAAAATAAATAAGCCGAATTTATGTAATTTTCCAAAAGATAAAAAGAAATGGTTTAATCACTAGTGTTACACTGGCCGTCATGAATTCAATGTAGCGATAAATTAAAATTTAAGACATAGAACAATAGAAAATAAAAATATTTACTTGAATAAAAAAATGAAATAGAATAAAAGTAAAAAAAAAATCAAACGTAACGAGGGTAAACGTGTTTCAAAATTAGTAACTTCAAATCCAAAGGCTTTTTGGAAGGACGTTATTAAATCCCAATATAATCAAAATAACGGGGGTCCAAATTATATGTCTATTTGGCGATTTTTATATGCATTTCAATAATTTATATGGAACGCAACCGATGTCGGATTATAACTTGAATGAACAACAAAAACAAATTGTCCAAAATGATTGTTGAGATGCGTTATTCACTATCTCTGAATTGAAATATGCTGCTTACAGTCAAAATAATTCAAAAGGTCCGGGTGCAGATCACTTAATAGCCGAATTATTTAAGCACTCTTTTGATATTATTTTCTCTTTCTTACTTCAATTGTATAACAAATTATTCACCGAAGGTATCTTCCCAGAAACTTGGCAACAAGGTATAATAGTTCCGATTTTGAAAGGCGGAACAGCTGAAAAAAAAACTTACGTGGAATCACATTGAATAATATTTAATCTCAAATTTATTCTTAGATGCTAATAGATAGACTTACGAAAATTGAGCATTAATATATTACCAATATGGTATTCAAAAATCAAAATCCAATCATGATTGTGTATTCATTCTTCATGCTATTATATTGAAAACATTATCAATGAAATAGGAACTGTTGTAGCATTCTTAGTCTGGGAAAAATATTTGATCGAATAGATCGAGTTATGTTGTGGAAAAAATTAATTACTGTGAACGTAAGCACTAAACTTATTATAGCTTTTAAATCCATGTACTTAGTTAATCCGATATAATTCTTCGAATTCAGATCCCATCTTGGGATATTTATTGGAGTAAAACAAGGTGACCCAGCTAGTAGCATACTCTATTTTTCCTAAATGTTATTGTAGAAAATATTAATAGTAACTTAAATGGTATTTTAAGTATTAATGAAGTAAAAGTATTTTATTATTGTTCGCTGATGACGGTCCATTATTTGCTTATGACCCTCAATCTCTACAATCACTGTTAAATGACGTACTGACTTATCGTAATGCATGAAGACTTCGATTTAACGTCAGTAAAACAAAAATGATATCATCAAATGACTTTTATATATGTAACTTGCGTATTGACATCGTTCAGTCATTTAAATATCTTGGTGTTCATTTGTTTAAAAACGGGATTGGAACGCAACGGAGAATCGCTCAATATGCTCAGTTTTCTCACAATTTATTCATTGTTTACTACCAATTAGAATTACCTGTATCCCAAAAAAATATCCTTTTGATTCTCTTGTAATGTATACTCTTAATTATTGTGCGGAGGCATGGGGTCATCACTTTGGGGCAGATATTGAGATTGAGAATTTGTAGGAATGTTCTATGCGTAAAACGCTCCACAAACGTAGATGCTTTATACGGCGAACTAGGGAGGTCACCAATGAATGTGTATCGAAAAATTTTATTGATAAAATACTGGGCTTATTAATTACTTTAGATAAACAAACACTATTATTTCAAACTGATAATATTTTATTTAGGGATGCTCAAATACGAATTACATATCATGGTTACAACTGGGCTAGTCAGATTAAAGAAATACTTTATAATTAGGGTTTTATGTATTTATAACAAAACCAATTAAACATTCAAATAAACGTAAGTATGATTAAGCAACGGATATTAGATGCGTATCAACAATGGTGTTCATCAATAAATAACTCTCCTCGTCTCGAAACGTATTGTTTATTTAAACATGACTATAAAATAGTAAGTTTTCTCGACTTTATACAGAAAGCAAAATTCAGAATACATTGTATCTTTAACGAAATTTCGTACATCTTCTCATGGTTTGGCAATAGAAGGCGGACGTTTCATCAACATTCCTAGGACGTAGAGAATTTGTTTAGATTGTAATTCTAATATGATCGAATATCATTTTTACTTATATGTCCAAAATTTAGAGAACTACGTAGAAAATATTTAAAACGTTATTATTATACTTGGCTTACCTTCAAAAAAAATTCAAAAAATGGTTAAGTGAAACTAACCGGCAACTTATTTGGAATATATTTAAATTTACATATAATGCAATCTACTGAGAAGCTAACAAACATTCTTCAATGTTATAAGCTCTTCAGAAAACCTTTAACAATAACATTTGTATAAACTTAAGTAAAACCCATAAATTCCCATTGTATTTCATGTATTGTTTGCTAAAATATGTTACATGCTTTATGCAATAAATATATTGAATTGAATTTAACAGCTGGTAGTTGGAAATTCACTCGACTGTTACCAGCATGAAATGTTCGCACATATCATACTATTTCAAAAACACAGAAAAAAAGACAAGTTGTTTATTCGCGCAAATCACAAACTTTTTGTGACGACACCCCACTTTTTGAAATAAAGTACCGGTAAGTAAGTAAATTGTTTATTATAGTAACATTGTGCATATATTTATTTCATATACATGATAACAATACATACAAAGACACCCGGCCCAGAAGACCCGTAAGTTATTGTTATATATTATATATGTACATATAAATTAACTGTGAACAATACATAGCATTTCGCACAGAACATTTAAATCAGATCAAAGTTGCTGCTCGATCTGTAAATAACAGTATCACCTTCCGAAAAATGGACTGTCAATTTATATATATGTATATATGTAGAAGTAAGTAGAACATGTTAATTTAATGTAAGTTTTATTGTCAGAACCAGCAGAACCATTTACTATCCGCAAACAATGTGAACCGTTTCTCCGATTGAAAATACATTATCAGAATATACTTGATTGGCGCTATATAGACCGGAATATCTAGTATGAAGGTTACTTTACAGCGGAAACCAAACATTTCAGTGTTTCGATACGACAGCACATGTTTGGCCGAAGGGTAACTAAAATCACTTTGACTGAATATAAGAAGAATTTTGCAGGGGTCAATCTAAATTTCAAATGGAAGTCCGGAAATCACACT
Organism: Ruditapes philippinarum; assembly: GCF_026571515.1. NCBI lineage: Eukaryota > Metazoa > Mollusca > Bivalvia > Venerida > Veneridae > Ruditapes > Ruditapes philippinarum. The sequence goes on from NW_026853316.1 coordinate 8,357, forward strand.
GGTCATTATAAAAAGAGTTTTTGCCATTCTATATGGAATTTTAAGAGTAGTTCTAAAGAAAATGGGGATTATTCTTGCCATTATGATATAAAATGTAAATGATAGTTCTTAAACAAAATGCTAAGGATGGTTCTTTATCTGTCTAGTTAAATTGATGAGACATTGAAGTCCTGTTTAAACATACTTTCTCCCACAAAACGTTTTACACTCCGTTTAGATCTCTTTTCATTTTCTAGCAAACAATACATTTTACCCAAGAACCTTCTGGGCTTATTTAACACTATAGCTTACTGTCAGATTTTTTTAATTTTGTCCAAATTTCGAGACCCCCTAATAATGTTCTTGATCCTGTTATTTTACTCATGCACTTGAAAATAACGAAAACAGTTCAAAACACACACTAAAAAAATCCAACTTATCAGGTACGTTCGATAAGTATCTATGGCAAACATATGATATGATCATTTGTGTGTTCAATTGATATATTGCAATGTTTATAATTTGCATGTATTTTGCCAGTATTTATAAATATAATTCAATTGCCGACCGAGACTGTTGGTGTCATAAATTGAGTTCGCTAACCGAAACACGGCGGGTTTATTTATTTACAGTGTTTCGTTTTTCATGATTAGTAACCCCATTGATTAATCTGTCATGATAGTAACAAAATTAATTTTACAAAAGAAAGTTTTCTTACGATTTTTTTTTTCGTTTTTTTTTCAGTATTTTTCAGTATTTCCATATGTACATGTTGCAAATCCGTGGATTTTTTATATCAACAAAACGTTCCTTTTTAAATTTTTAATAACTGTTAAAGTATGTTTTAAAATCTTAAATTACATCCAGTATATAAAAGATAATCAATTTACATTGAGAGTAAAAAATGAACTTTAACGAAAGTAATGAGTAGAAAGACAATGTTCTATTTGTATGTGGAATTATATTTGGCTTCATACCCAAACTTTCACACAATTAACGCGTTGGGTGTGGTTATGAACCACTTCTAGGTCATTCGCCAGTTATCATAATTGTTATTGTTTGTGAAACGGAGACCGGTTTACAAGGTTTTTCAAAGCTGTTTATGTAAAATAAGAGATAAACGTTTATACGTAATTTGTTGGTTTTACTGTATCCATTATCCTTTCATTTTCATATGCGTTTCTTTAAATAATACTGTCCATATTGCATATCACAAAATTTATAAAGTCAAACGAAAAAACAAGAAATAGGAACATACGTATAAATAAATACTGTAAAGTAGTAGTTGTCCTACTTTGAAGAAACATCAATAATATTGATATGCTTATTATTCAATGGATATGTTTACAAAATGGGTTTTTGTTTTCTAAGATAGGAATTATTATGTCATTGCATTACTAACATTTCTATATGTATCGAAAACTTAAAAACAACATATGCAAATAAACCAGTTTTACTTCGGTCGAGTATTATTTTTGAGTAAAGATATTTTGGTTTGATTTTCTTTCTTTCATATTGCATTTATTGTTTAAAAAGGAAATTACGACACCTATTACAGTTCTATTATCTGATTACTCATTCACGTGGGGATAGAAGAAGAAATTATTTTCCAGCAGCTGTGCAGACTTCAAAATTCCGATATGCTTAAATATAACAAAGTATATATTTCCTAGCAATCATATGATCAACAATATGTTACCATTGTTCACGTCAAAAGAAAATTCCAATAAAATTAAAACAAAAGATGCGAATGTTACATTTGTTGCTTAATTCAAAGAAAACATATTTGGCAACACACTTTCGAGTCATATTTAACGAAGAATTGGGGTACTAGGACACTCAATTTTATGCGCATGCGCAGTTGTGCACAGGGTAAGCAATTGTATTTAAGTCCAGCTGACACGAAGCTCGTTTCAAAACCGTTTCCTTTGCTAAGATATTCTGTTTTGATTTTCGGAACTGCTGTCATTATGGGAAAGAACCTTAAATGCGCATTGGTGAGTTTTCTCTATTGTGGTATAATATTTATCATATTTTTTTAATTTTTAATTTGAATATAATTTCATTAACTGTTTACAATTACAGCATGTTGATTCAAGCTTGCAGATCATAAAGATATACAACGACGCGTTTTGAAACATTTTCTTTTCTAATTTTGTAAAAAAATATCATCTGCATATACATACATCTACTATCCTTGATTTTTGTAATGCTTTATCATGTCAGATTTTTGAATGCATAAATATATCTATAAATACTCGCAAGGTTTGGAACTTTTTCTTTTTCTTGGAACTAATTTGCAGACATAATTAACTTTTAATTTAGCATTAATAGAAGGGCTATATGCCTTTTAATCATTCGCGTATCTGAACCCCCCCCCCCCCAAAAAAAAAAAAAAATAAATGTAATAACTATTTTATTTTTTAAATAGATAATTGTTTCTCTTATATATAACGTTTTATATTATATTTATTTAATATCATTATTATATTTATATCAATTATTTATACAATGGGTAAAATACTGGATTTTATCGGAAAGTGAACCATGAAAGACAAAAAAAAACCTAACACTTTATGTGTCACAGTCGAAAACCATTGACAATTCTACTGGTCTCATTTACCATTGTATAAAACCAATCGTCTTAGCATTGGTCCATGTGTACCATAATAAAAATCTTACCGCTTCACTATTCGAAAAACAGGGAGAGCTTTTGTACTTATTTGGTGTCGTTGATGGCGTAGGCGTTGCCTTCAGACTTCGGTAGAGTTTATGCGTGCAAATTGGTACTCCAAGTTGAAGCTTCTCGCAAGTATTTGAGGGAATAATAGGAGGTCCAGCTTACTCCAACATGGATTTTGACAGAAGTATTGCCCTTTTTTAAACTAAGAAAATTCTTCATTTTACATGCTCTTTTTTTACTATCAAACACTCAATGTAGTCGAAAACGCTGTCCTTCCGACAACTTTTTGTTTGTTTTTATTTACAGTTTGTTTTGTGTATATCCATCATCATTCAAGTTGATGCTGACTCTGACGAGGAAATAGCCTGCACGAGTAACATTGACGTATGTATTGCGCATTGACTGATATAAATAATACATCTAATAAATATTAGCCATCCGAATTTTTATTATGTATGTAGTTTATGATAATTATTTTAGTGTAAACAATTCAAGCCATGTTATTTAACACATTGCTTATGGTTAATAACATCATGTGTCCACACCATGAAATGTTAAATTGTATTGTGCTAAAGGCGTTGTATTTACATGCTTTATGCAATACACTTTTGAATTGTATTTACCAATGTTAGCTTTGACTTTGAAAAAAATACCTTTATTGTATTTTAAATTTTAAGACATACTTCTATAATGAAATGCTAACAGGAATTTGATTTGATTTTATTGGCCAACCAAAATTAATATCTAAGTTTGGAAGGCAAACTTTCACTTTCTTGTAAGAGTTTTTAACAACTTTTCTAAATGATTACATTTTGGAGACTCATGGAGAGATCGTCTAAGAAGTGAGAGATAGAAATGCTGGCCATTAGGACATCATTTTATCACTTCCCTCACGACCTTCTTCCGTCACAACATTGTTTCATCATTTTATCACTTCCGTCCCTACATTACATCAGTTACGGTTTCTTGAGATTCTAAACTTTGCTTTAAAATCAGACGCTTATGAATAATTATAACTTCTTTTTTTATTTCATTGCAGTGTCCGGCTCAACACATCTGCAATGGTGAAGAAGGCCACATGCACTGTGAAGAATGTATGTTTAGACATATGTGTCTTTTGATAGTGTTCATTTTAATATAATTACATGTGTATATTGAAATCATTTGCTGTAAAAGAATAGTAACTAAAATTTTTAAAAAATGCAGGAATGTCAATTTCAGAACAATTTCTATTGCATTTTATCTTTTGTACGGCAGGCAGTATGTAAACTTGTTACTTTTTAATACATTTGAATTTTTTTTTTATGTATTTCGTATTTGCACTTGTATGTGATAGGTCGTGAAACAAATAACACCAATCTCGAGCTTTGCAAAATGGTAAAAAACAAAAACATAACAACCATTAGCCAAAAGCGCAAAATACAACACCTGATTTATAAGCTAAAACGTAAAAAAATCAATGACAAAATTACACTTGTATGTTAAAATGAAGATTATAAAAAACGATGAAAATCCATTAGATAAAAAAATACAAATTCATGATTTATATACAAATATACCTCGGTACCGCCGTAAACAGTTACACCCGAGCTAGATATTCCGGTCTGTACAGGCAGCCGGTGTAAGATCTTTTTATGGTTACATCCGTTTATAGTGGTCTATCTACATGGTCTGGAAGCGCATCAGTTACACGATTGTACACCCCTCGTATGAGAATGAAAGAATAATAATATAATTCTTATTTATTTTGCTTTTTTCAGGCCTCTGTAAAAAGTTAAGTCAATGTGTGATAGAAAATGATCACACCACTAAATGTGAATGTGACGATCATCAATTCACTGGCAAGTTCTGTAACGAGACAAGCGCGTCCAAGTAAGAAATGCAGCAAGTGACGATGAACTAGTAGACACCTGATGACCAGATATCTTCTTATAAACTTTTTCAATGGTTAATTGGATTTTACCAGAATTGTATATCATAAATGAATGGGCGGACGAAAGACATTGTTCATCTTGAACTTTGGTAGGCTTGCTAGAGATTAGAATATTAAATGTATTTCTTTTGGACAAATAAAGGAGTATTCAAAATGAACAAAGTCTGTTTTTATTATTATAAATGTAAAAAATGTACAAATAGTATATAAAATAGTAACAAAAGGGACTAATAAAGAAATATTTACTATATTAAATGCATTTGTTTTCATGTCAAATTAAAAAAAAATGTTTCTATTAATACCTGAGACTTAAGATACAGTGGTTATATTTCAAGTCCCTGATAAATATCGAAAGTGGAACACACACTTTACGGAACGTCGGTGGTTCTACTCAGATGCCCATTTGTGACTGAAATAATGCACGAAAGGGCATCTGAGGTCTTCCTCCACCAGTAAAGCTGGAACGTCGCCATATGACCTACTCTGTGTCTGTGTGACGTAAAACCCAATCAAACAAACAAACAAAAGAACACACACTGGAATGAACAATTTGGGATGAATTTCAAAAAAGACCAAATTCAGGATTCTTTGTTATACGCGTTAACAAGAATAATGGTACATAAAAATCAGAAATTAATTTGCATGGCATGTTGATATGGTGAAACATTATTTATCATTTAAATGACAGACAGTTACATGAATTTTAGACAGGTATGAAAAAAATTCAATTACACCATGTTCCTGCGAGTCAAAGATATAAAAGCTACTTGACATTGGTGATAAATAAAGAACAATTGTTAATTGATTTATTGGGAGATCAATCTACTATTTTGTTACATTGCTTTAAAATCCTCGTGTGTGTTTACATTCCTATCAATAAACCCATTATACCTCATACGAAAGATTCTGTTGAAAAAGTCAAAGTATTCGGCAAATCAACATTCCACTCAAACCACCATAAAATTGATTGCCTCGAAACATTATAGAACAAAATAGATCAACTTCTACTGCAAAATTTCTGGAAAATAGGGTCGATTTAAATATTTACGATAAAAGCGTCAGAAGTGCAATCAGGGCTTAAAAAAAGAAAGGAGCTTTTACTTTACGGCCTACGGAAAAGGCAATATCAAAATGATAGTACCATGATATATCAATTTCATAGAATATGACCCACGCTTTATTATTATTATTTTTTTTTTTTTGTGTGGATAAATTATAAAGTGTGCAACACGAATGACCGTTTCGTTTTTAAAAATCATTGAACAAATGTAAAATGTAAATGTAAATATGGTATTCAAAAATCAAAATCCAATCATGATTGTGTATTCATTCTTCATGCTATTATATTGAAAACATTATCAATGAAATAGGAACTGTTTGTAGCATTCTTAGTCTGGGAAAAATATTTGATCGAATAGATCGAGTTATGTTGTGGAAAAAATTAATTACTGCGAACGTAAGCACTAAACTTATTATAGCTTTTAAATCCATGTACTTAGTTAATCCGATATAATTCTACGAATTCAGATCCCATCTTGGGATATTTATTGGAGTAAAACAAGGTGACCCAGCTAGTAGCATACTCTATTTTTCCTAAATGTTATTGTAGAAAATATTAATAGTAACTTAAATGGTATTTTAAGTATTAATGAAGTAAAAGTATTTTATTATTGTTCGCTGATGACGGTCCATTATTTGCTTATGACCCTCAATCTCTACAATCACTGTTAAATGACGTACTGACTTATCGAACGTAATACATGAATACTTCGATTGAACGTCAGTAAAACAAAAATGATATTTGAAAACGGTCGTCATACATCATATGACTTTTATATATATAACTCGCGTATTGACATCGTTCAGTCATTTAAATATCTTGGTGTTCATTTGTTTAAAAACGGGATTGGAACGCAACGGAGAATCGCTCAATATGCTCAGTTTTCTCACAATTTATTCATTGTTTACTACCAATTAGAATTACCTGTATCCCAAAAAAATATCCTTTTGATTCTCTTGTAATGTATACTCTTAATTATTGTGCGGAGGCATGAGGTCATCACTTTGGGGCAGATATTGAGATTGAGAATTTGTAGGAATGTTCTATGCGTAAAACGCTCCACAAACGTAGATGCTCTATACGGCGAACTAGGGAGGTCACCAATGAATGTGTATCGAAAAATTTTATTGATAAAATACTGGGCTTAATTAATTACTTTAAATAAACAAGCACTATTATTTCAAACTGATAATATTTTATTTAGGGATGCTGAAATAAGAATTACATATAATGGTTACAACTGGGCTAGTCAGATTAAAGAAATACTTTATAATTAGGGTTTTATGTATTTATGACAAAACCAATTAAACATTCAAATAAACGTAAGTATGATTAAGCAACGGATATTAGATGCGTATCAACAATGGTGTTCATCAATAAATAACTCTCCTCGTCTCGAAACGTATTGTTTATTTAAACATGACTATAAAATAGTAAGTTTTCTCGACTTTATACAGGAAGCAAAATTCAGAATACATTGTATCTTTAACGAAATTTCGTACATCTTCTCATGGTTTGGCAATAGAAGGCGGACGTTTCATCAACATTCCTAGGACGTAGAGAATTTGTTTAGATTGTAATTCTAATATGATCGAATATCATTTTTACTTATATGTCCAAAATTTAGAGAACTACGTAGAAAATATTTAAAACGTTATTATTATACTTTGCTTACCTTACAAAATTCAAAAAATGGTTAAGTGAAACAAACCGGCAACTTATTTAGAATATATCTAAATTTACATATAATGCAATCTACTGAGAAGCTAACAAACATTCTTCAATGTTATAAGCTCTTCAGAAAACCTTTAACAATAACATTTGTATAAACTTAAGTAAAACCCATAAATTTCTATTGTATTTCATGTATTGTTTGCTAAAATATGTTACATGCTTTATGCAATAAATATATTGAATTGAATTTAACAGCTGGTAGTTGGAAATTCACTCGACTGTTACCAGCATGAAATGTTCGCACATATCATACTATTTTAAAAACACAGAAAAAAGAGGGTACCAAGTTGGTTATTCGCGCAAATCACAAACTTTTTGTGACGACACCCCACTTTTTGAAATAAAGTACCGGTAAGTAAGTAAATTGTTTATTATAGTAACATTGTGCATATATTTATTTCATATACATGATAACAATACATACAAAGACACCCGGCCCAGTAGACCCGTAAGTTATTGTTATATATTATATATGTACATATAAATTAACTGTGAACAATACATAGCATTTCGCACAGAACATTTAAATCAGATCAAAGTTGCTGCTCGATCTGTAAATTACAGTATCACCTTCCTAAAAATGGACTGTCAATTTATATATATGTATATATGTAGAAGTAAGTAGAACATGTTAATTTAATGTAAGTTTTATTGTCAGAACCAGCAGAACCATTTACTATCCGCAAATAATGTGAACCGTTTCTCCGATTGAAAATACATTATCAGAATATACTTGATTGGCGCTATATAGACCGGAATATCTAGTATGAAGGTTACTTTACAGCGGAAACCTAACATTTCAGTGTTTCGATACGACAGCACATGTTTGGCCGAAGGGTAACTAAAATCACTTTGACTGAATATAAGAAGAATTTTGCAGGGGTCAATCTAAATTTCAAATGGAAGTCCGGAAATCACACTGGTCATTATAAAAAGAGTTTTTGCCATTCTATATGAAATTTTAAGAGTAGTTCTAAAGAAAATGGGGATTATTCTTGCCATTATGATATAAAATGTAAAGGATAGTTCTTAAACAAAATGCTAAGGATGGTTCTTTATCTGTCTAGTTAAATTGGTGAGACATTGAAGTCCTGTTTAAACATACTTTCTCCCACAAAACGTTTTACACTCCGTTTAGATCTCTTTACATTTTCTAGCAAACAATACATTTTACCCAAGAACCTTCTGGGCTTATTTTACACTATAGCTTACTGTCAGATTTTTTAATTTTGTCCAAATTTCGAGACCCCCTAATAATGTTCTCGATCCTGTTATTTTACTCATGCACTTGAAAATAACGAAAACAGTTCAAAACACACACTAAAAAATCGAACTTATCAGGTACGTTCGATAAGTATCTATGGCAAACATATGATATGATCATTTGTGTGTTCAATTGATATATTGCAATGTTTATAATTTGCATGTATTTTGCCAGTATTTATAAATATAATTCAATTGCCGACAGACTACATAGAATGTTGGTGTCATAAATTGAGTTCGCTTACCGAAACACGGCAGGTTTATTTATTTACAGTGTTTCATTTTTCATGATTAGTAACCCCATTGATTAATCTGTCATGATAGTAACAAAATTAATTTTACAAAAGAAAGTTTTCTTACGATTTTTTTTTTCGTTTTTTTTTTCAGTATTTTTCAGTATTTCCATATGTACATGTTGCAAATCCGTGGATTTTTTATATCAACAAAACGTTCCTTTTTAAATTTTTAATAACTGTTAAGGTATTTTTTAAAATCTAAAATTACATCCAGTTATCATAATTATTATTGTTTGTGAAACGGAGACCGGTTTACAAGCTTTTTCAAAGATGTTTATGTAAAATAAGAGATAAACGTTTATACGTAATTTGTTGGTTTTACTGTATCCATTATCCTTTCATTTTCATATGCGTTTCTTTAAATAATACTGTCCATATTGCATATCACAAAATTTATAAAGTCAAACGAAAAAAACAAGAAATAGGAACATACGTATAAATAAATACTGTAAAGTAGTAGTTGTCCTACTTTGAAGAGACAACAATAATATTATCTTTTCTAAAAAAAGATGTTCAACCAAAGTGAAACTGGTTAATTTCTAAGTTTAGTTTTCGATACATATAGAAATGTAAGTAATGCTTGCATAACAATGACATTATAATTCCTGGCTTAGAAAACAAAAACCCATTTTGTTAAGAAAGGCATTAAATTATAAGCATATTAATATTTTATTTGATTTTCATTCTTATTACATATTGCATTTACTGTTTAAAATAGAAATTACGATACCTATTACAGTTCTATTATCTGATTACTCATTCACGTGGGGATAGAAGAAGAAATTATTTTCCAGCAGCTGTGCAGACTTCAAAATTCCGATATGCTTAAATATAACAAAGTATATATTTCCTAGCAATCATATGATCAACAATATGTTACCATTGTTCACGTCAAAAGAAAATTCCAATAAAATTAAAACAAAAGATGCGAATGTTACATTTGTTGCTTAATTCAAAGAAAACATATTTGGCAACACACGTTCGAGTCATATTTAACGAAGAATTGGGGTACTAGGACACTCAATTTTATGCGCATGCGCAGTTGTGCACAGGGTAAGCAATTGTATTTAAGTCCAGCTGACACGAAGCTCGTTTCAAAACCGTTTCCTTGGCTAAGATATTCTGTTTTGATTTTCGGAACTGCTGTCATTATGGGAAAGAACCTTAAATGCGCATTGGTGAGTTTTTCTCTATTGTGGTATAATATTTATCATATTTTTTTTAATTTTTAATTTGAATTTAATTTCATTAACTGTTTACAATTACAGCATGTTGATTCAAGCTTGCAGATCATAAAGATATACAACGACGCGTTTTGAAACATTTTCTTTTCTAATTTTGTAAAAAAATATCATCTGCATATACATACATCTACTATCCTTGATTTCTGTAATGCTTTATCATGTCAGATTTTTGAATGCATAAATATATCTATAAATACTCGCAAGGTTTGGAACTTTTTCTTTTTCTTGGAACTAATTTGCAGACATAATTAACTTTTAATTTAGCATTAATAGAAGGGCTATATGCCTTTTAATCATTCGCGTATCTGAACCCCCCCCCCCCCCCCCCAAAAAAAAATAAATGTAATAACTATTTTTATTTTTTAAATAGATAATTGTTTCTCTTATATATAACGTTTTATATTATATTTATTTAATATCATTATTATATTTATATCAATTATTTATACAATGGGTAAAATACTGGATTTTATCGGAAAGTGAACCATGAAAGACAAAAAAAAACCTAACACTTTATGTGTCACTGTCGAAAACCATTGACAATTCTACTGGTCTCATTTACTATTAAATAATAAAACAAATCGTCTTAGCATTGGTCCATGTGTACCATAACAAAAATCTAACCGCTTCACTATTCGACAAACAGGGAGAGCTTTTGTACTTATTTGGTGTCGGTGATGGCGTAGGCGTTGCCTTCAAACTTCGGTAGAGTTTATGCGTGCAAATTGGTATTCCAAGTTGAAGCTTCTCGCAAGTATTTGAGGGAATAATAGGAGGTCCAGCTTACTCAACATGGATTTTGACAGAAGTATTGCCCTTTTTTAAACTAAGAAAATTCTTCATTTTACATGCTCTTTTTTTACTATCAAACACTCAATGTAGTCGAAAACGCTGTCCTTCCGACAACTTTTTGTTTGTTTTTATTTACAGTTTGTTTTGTGTATATCCATCATCATTCAAGTTGATGCTGACTCTGACGAGGAAATAGCCTGCACGAGTAACATTGACGTATGTATTGCGCATTGACTGATATAAATAATACATCTAATAAATATTAGCCATCCGAATTTTTATTATGTATGTAGTTTATGATAATTATTTTAGTGTAAACAATTCAAGCCATGTTATTTAACACACATTGCTTATGGTTAATAACATCATGTGTCCACACCATGAAATGTTAAATTGTATTGTGCTAAAGGCGTTGTATTTACATGCTTTATTGCAATACACTTTTGAATTGTATTTACCAATGTTAGCTTTGACTTTGAAAAAAATAACCTTTATTGTATTTTAAATTTTAAGACATACTTCTATAATGAAATGCTAACAGGAATTTGATTTGATTTTATTGGCCAACCAAAATTAATATCTAAGTTTGGAAGGCAAACTTTCACTTTCGTGTTAGAGTTTTTAACAACTTTTCTAAATGATTACATTTTGGAGACTCATGGAGAGATCGTCTAAGAAGTGAGAGATAGAAATGCTGGCCATTAGGACATCATTTTATCACTTCCCTCACGACCTTCTTCCGTCACAACATTGTTTCATCATTTTATCACTTCCGTCCCTACATTACATCAGTTACGGTTTCTTGAGATTCTAAACTTTGCTTTAAAATCAGACGCTTATGAATAATTATAACTTCTTTTTTTATTTCATTGCAGTGTCCGGCTCAACACATCTGCAATGGTGAAGAAGGCCACATGCACTGTGAAGAATGTATGTTTAGACATATGTCTCTTTTGATAGTGTTCATTTTAATATAATTACATGTGTATATTGAAATCATTTGCTGTAAAAGAATAGTAACTAAAATTTTTAAAAAATGCAGGAATGTCAATTTCAGAACAATTTCTATTGCATTTTATCTTTTGTACGGCAGGCAGTATGTAAACTTGTTACTTTTTAATACATTTGAATTTTTTTTTATGTATTTCGTATTTGCACTTGTATGTGATAGGTCGGAAACAAATAACACCAATCTCGAGCTTTGCAAAATGGTAAAAAACAAAAACATAACAACCATTAGCCAAAAGCGCAAAATACAACACCTGATTTATAAGCTAAAACGTAAAAAAATCAATGACAAAATTACACTTGTATGTTAAAATGAAGATTATAAAAAACGATGAAAATCCATTAGATCAAAAAATACAAATTCATGATTTATATACAAATATACCTCGGTACCGCCGTAAACAGTTACACCCGAGCTAGATATTCCGGTCTGTACAGGCAGCCGGTGTAAGATCTTTTTATGGTTACATCCGTTTATAGTGGTCTATCTACATGGTCTGGAAGCACATCAGTTACACGATTGTACACCCCTCGTATGAGAATGAAAGAATAATAATATAATTCTTATTTATTTTGCTTTTTTCAGGCCTCTGTAAAAAGTTAAGTCAATGTGTAATAGAAAATGATCACACCACTAAATGTGAATGTGACGATCATCAATTCACTGGCAAGTTCTGTAACGAGACAAGCGCGTCCAAGTAAGAAATGCAGCAAGTGACGATGAACTAGTAGACACCTGATGACCAGATATCTTCTTATAAACTTTTCCAATGGTTAATTGGATTTTACTAGAATTATATATCATAAATGTATTGTTGGACAAAAGACATCGTCATCATGAACAATGGTAGGCTTGCTAGAGATTAGAATATTAAGTGTGTTTCTTTTGGACAAATAAAAGAGTAGTCAAAATGAACAAAGTCTGTTTTTTATTATTATAAATGTAACAAATATACAAACAGTATATAAAATAGTAACAAAAGGGACTAATAAAGAAATATTAACTATATTAAATGCATTTGTTTTCATGTCAAATTTAAAAAAAAAGTTTCTATTAATACCTGAGACTTAAGATAAAGTGGTTATATTTCCAGACCCAGACCAATATTGAAATTAGAATACACACTTTACGGAATGTCGGTGGTTCTATTCAGGTGCCCGTTTGTGCCTGAAATAATACACGGAAGGGCACCTTCCTTATTTCAATAATGCATAATATTAGGGAGGAAAAAATATTAGACGAGGTCATGTGTTTCTAAATGGGAAGATACAATCAAATTCATTACATAGATAATACACATGGGGCATGCAAATTTAATACAAATTTACGTTTATAATAACTCAAAAATAAAGATCAATGTTGTTTCACAATTTTACTTTTAATAAATACTTTATGGTCCATGATATTATATAAACTTTTAACATAAATTTATGAATATTAAAATATGGTATAAGCATATCAAAACATGTTTAAACTACGTACTTAGAGTAAACTCATTAAAATTAGAATAACAAATACACAGAGTTATCTCCGTGAATGAATACTGAATAATATGTAAAGATTATAGTCATGTCATAATTCTTTTTTTATCCATAAGTGTATTTTGAAATGTACACAGTCATCTTAAATTCATGTACTTAAAGTGCCATAGTGCCCCTCCAAGTGTATGGTGACTGAACAGGTAAAAGTACACACCATTTTACGGTTTTTTTTATTTGTGTTCAAAAGATATTTTACTTTGCTAAAATAATGAATAATCTATCCGCCCCACGAACATTCAATTGAATATTGTTTGGAATATTTTAGCAACGCTGAATGTCTACAAAGAAATGGGAAGTCTTTTTTATACGGTGTCAGTTTCACATTTTTAAAATTGTTAACACATTTATCATTTATTTCCTTCATGAAACATTGTTGTTAAGTATGCACACAAACAATAGAAATGTATCATTTGGATAAACTTATAAAATACTACTTGAACAAATATGTTGATAAAGTTGTAAGTTATATAAAGTATGAACATTTATATGCTCAATCATAATATTTTGTTCTTGAACAATTTAGAATCAGCTATGTAAAAAATATGGATCGGATCATGTGTCTGACACTTGCCAACATCATCCATATTGTTTGTGTTTAATTGTACAATATAACTCGTATTGTGACACAACTGAGATTATCTTATTTTGCGTGCGTATACCGTTCTAAATATTATTGTAATGAGTGGTAAATGATCGTTTTATCACGAGTATAAATAAATATATGTTTTCAATATTTTGTTAACATGAAATTTCTTGTTCGCAAAGAGTGTTACATTTTTATGTTCCCAGCGTTTGACTACCGTTTGTCCGTCCCGCTGTCCGTCTGCCACGATTGTATCATTATATATATAATGGCTGACCCTTTCAGTAGGGGTGACACTATAATAAACAAGACCTTTACCTTTTATACATTTCCTTATTTCAAAAGATAACTAAAGATAACTTCAGACAAATAAATTAGTACTTAATTAGTAAAGAACAAGTTGCTGCTCGTCTTTTTAAGTTAACAAGTGCGACCAATTAGTGATACACATTTTATGTCAAGTGTTACCACTTGTATTTCAACAACTATATATTTAAAACATCTCTAAATTTACAGATGTAATAAATGCCATCTAATTATTAACACTTACGAATTTATCAGCTTTAATTGACATCTTGACTTGTCTATATTTCAATCTCATTTTTTTTATACCAGTAAGAGAAATTTTAAAAAGTACTAACTGATAGCGAACAATGTAGACGTTGACTAGACAGTGATCCAAATGACGTTAGTCTGCACATTTGTCACCAGAAGACTGTGGGTTAATTATTAGAGGCCTAGTGGTAAAACAGTATGATTTCAGAACATGAGCTGCTAGTTTGATCACTGTTTTTCCAACTTGAAGTACAATCTTCTATAAAGATACTTAACATTGGTCACTAGTGTTTTCCATCATTGAAATTAAGGTCATGCCTGTGTTGATAAAGGATTGAAAATAAGTGGCATGAAATAAACAAATAAACAAACAGTTGTGATAGTTTTTATCTATTTTATTCTTTCAAATCAGAAAAAAATAAATAACACACAAATACATGTATTAAAAAACAAAACTTTTAAATTCCTCGTAGCTTTTCAAAACAAACAAAGAGTTTTAAGAGTTTATTTCACTCTACATTCGAGCAGTATTCCCATGCGTACACAGTACGTATAACATTTAAGCAAATAGTATAGTCAAATGGTCAGTGTTAAAACTTTATAAAATATATATCATTAAGTTACAAAGTATTTTAGCAACAAGAAAACGTTTGCTTAGAATACTATCAAACAAATAATGTCTTACTGTAAACATAATAACTCTGGACAAATCATTCATGTGGTTTGCTTTGTATCATACGAATAAGTACACTTATAGACATTTAGTATTTTGTATGGCAGCTAAAATACTACTAGTACCTTGTTTACATCATGGGCCTTAATTGTATGTAATATAAATCCTTACATTGCGCTACTGTTATGAAAAATGTTTAATATTCAGTACTTCTTTCTTCATGTAATAAACATCTTACATGCTCTAACACTTTAACTTTTTTGCTTTTTCTTATCAAGGAACAAAATCGAATTCATATATCATTATGACAACAAAGGTCTTATTTCTTGCCGACGAAACTTATAAAATCCAACCATTCTTTAAGTAAGTCCCAAGTTCTTTTACACATCATAAGGTGTGTTGCAAAAACAGATTCGCTTTCCTCTCCTTTGTTTAATCTCACATTTACCATCTTCCTGGGTACATAGCCCAACTTCCGGTCCCGGAGCATTAGCAACGCCCATTTTTTGGAAAATTTCGCGACATGTCCGTGATTTTTTGTGCATCAGGCATCGTCTCTTTTGTTTATGGCAGTCTACGGTCATCAAAGCACATGCTATGATAATGAGGCACGTTATAGTTATCACCGCTGAAGACGACATTTTCCTGAAAACAACAATAACGCTGTTTATTTTTCCCTAAACCTGAAAATAATAAAGTTGCTATTAAAGTTATTAGATTCTTAAAGACTAAGTTATGAATGTGAAATGTTCTGATTACAGTTATATAATCGGGTTTAACGTCGCACCAACCAACACAGTAATAGGCCAAATGGAGACTTTCCAGCTTAACTGGTAGAGGATGACCTCAAGTGCCCTTTTACTTTATAATTTTAATCGAGTGAAAGAAAATCAAACCGAATATTAATAATTATAATAATTCAATCCTGCAAAATAACCATCCTTTGTAAAATTAAAAAAAACAACATTAAGTTGAAAAATACAATTGAGAGAAGATTTGTAACACATGGTGAGCAGTGTACTAGATTGATCATCATAGTAAATAAGAATTCCAAAAATATTGTGTTAATAAACATTTACAAAACTATGATGATGGTTTTATATGCTGATAAAGCTAAATATTCTTAAAATATACTAGCAATATATTTATTTACCTGATGAAGAACAAAATAGAACTATGTATCTATGGAAGATAGCGACAGTCTTGTGATCTTTAACTGATAGCGACTCCTCGCAAACTTTGTTCCACTCCAGCTCTAGTTTACTTCTAAATTAACTGCCTTCAATAATATCCTTACTTATTTATATACTTGTGACTTCAAGACAAAATGGTCCGGTGCTTTTTATTATTATTGCTATTTGGTATGTCATATAGGTAAAACAATTACGCATTTTACTTTTATTAATAGTATTTCCCAAATTAAGATAATGATTTCTTGTCATGATATTTTATCTATTTAAGGGAGATTCCCACAGTTTTTAATTTTCCTTTTTGTATTTTTTCAAGAATTTTAGATAAAGAGCTAGTATAACAATTATTGATCATGAGGGCTGTTCACACGCCAATCACATGACTCAATTCAATCAAGCCTATATTTGTTGTAAAGTTTCACACATTCCCTGAGGAATAATCTACTCAATTTTAAAGTATATTATTTATAGTATTGGAAATGAGACAAATACTTGAATTGTCTCCAACCTCTTCCGGTAGAATCATTCATAAAAGGGGCTTCAAAATAAGCATATGTAAAATGGATTATTTTTACTATTTAGTAACAGGGCCAACAATTATGTAATGGTTATGGAACGTGCGCACGTTGCAGAGAAGGCACGCGGCAGGTCAAGGTCAAGTCACCTCAAGTACCAGAGACGATTGGTTGAATTGTTGTGACTAACTAACCAAAGCCGTTTTTGATTGCGTGATGCCTTAGCAGTATTGTCGTACCCCCACCCATTCTCACGTACGTATTGGAATCGTCAATATTATACAGTAACAATCAACATTTCCTAACAAAAATCATACTGTTTAAAATGCATCTATTTGTTTGAATATCATAAAAATTAAAAATCAGGGAAAGTTTCCCGGAAATAAGTTATTAAACACAACTTTTTCCCGGAAATGTGTATCCACATAATAAAAAAAAATGATAATGGACAATTGTAACTTGTATACTCAGTTCGTACTTTCAGTCCTTTTTATATGAAGATGACAGGAATTAACCGAATCAATTTTATATTATTATTTTTATTCCGCCTACAGATTATTGGCATTTCCAACTAATAAACAAAATCAATTATTTTCTATTCCTATTCAAAGAAGTGCAACACTTCTATATTCTAAGGCATATTTTTGCAACGAACATAATAAAATAACAATCAAAATAACGATTTAAATCATATACGTGCCAATAATTCGTAGGTGGAATAAAAAAATTTTCATTTAATCATATACGTGCAATTCTTATAGTTGATAAAACATTTAAAATGGATAGCGGGAAACTTCTACAGCCTCTCCCAATCTTTTCTATTGTCTTTTAAAGTACTTTTACTTTTTTTAAACGAAGACTTTCTTTACGCTCTATGCTTATTTTAGCGATTAGGAAATCACGCTATTTAAAATTCTTTATCTGGCTTTATTAACGATAGATCTATAGAAGGCACCGGAAACACATATGGGCAACTCATTCATGAGATAGTTATGTTATTTTTAAAGTAGTTAATGTTATTTTTGATCGTTCGGAGCATAGTGCAAGTGGTTCAGGGATTTGTAATTTTAAGAGCAGTTACTAAATGAAGTTATCATCAGGAGTTTAAAGTGCACGTATTTTCGCTGTCGAGTTGAGTTAGAAATTATGATTATGTTTGCTAAAATGTTGAATAACTAATAATTGATAATGAGGAATGTATTAGATTAAATCTAAAAACTACCAAACTTCTAAAGTGACTGCCTCACCTTTTTTTAGACATTAAACGTTACCGATACATTTTGAACAATATTTATAGAAATTTCCGTCGGCAATGCGGATTTATTTTTGTAAAGTAGAATATAACATTGAACAAAAATTATAATGGCAAGTTATTTTGACTCACCATTTACACTAGGATGGGTATAATGTCACTTTACCGCACATAGATGCAAAGCACAATAACTACACGCGAGCTCTGTTTCAGCTCTCATTTGAAATACTAATAGCACTTTTTAAAACATTTATGCCTCCAAAGTCAGAGAAAAAATTATTATAGTAATTACACCTTACGTTCTAACGAGATTTTATATTTTACAGCATGGATCCTGATCAGACTGTGCGGACGCGCAGGCTGGTCTGGATCCATGCTGGTCGCAAACCCATTACGTTTAGATATTGAACTAGGGAGCACCTTCGTTGACAATTTAAACAAAGCGGAAGGCTGTTATTGCATAGTCTGGGTCAGTCTATACAATATAAGCTTTTGCTGCAAGTGCAACATGATCGAAATCTATAGTATATAGAATTTATTTCGTTTATTTATTTCTTCTGAAGAATCAGCATGGCAAAACAGTTCAGGAACTGATGTATTTTGTAAAATTTCACTTATTGTGTGGCATTCAGAGGCATTCAGGGCTTTGAAAGCAAATCGATTTAATAGCATTCCAATAACTGATTATTACCTGGCGACGATGCATTGTTAATTCAAACAAGTAAAATATTTATAATTCTCAAAGTGAGAACAGCTCGTGAATATTACATTGAATTGATAACGTAACAACATCAAAGTGACTCCACTGAGGATGTTTGACATTACGTGACTGGAAATATTTATTTCGAAATTAATGTTCCATTTGATATAGGTCTAGACCCTTAACTTGTGTGCAAATTTCAAATCATTCGCTCATTTTGTTTTTCCATAAAAATTATTCTAACTGGATTTTTTCACTTAAACGCTTTTCAATCAAACCGACAGAATAATAGCACAAAATACGATTTCAGGTATATTTCTGAGTACATTTCTTAATTTTCGTTGGGATATCTTTATGTTAAATTGCCCCAGCTGAGTCATGTAAGAATGCTCCTTTTTTTGGCTTTAAGTTTTAGTTGTAGTTACCTTAAACACATGCAAATCATCCTACATGCATATGTACAGATGTAGTGTGTTTTAGCAAGAAGGAAAATAAAATATGAGGCTATAATTTTTCAAACATAAAGTAATTGCTTTATATAGATCACAATATTAAATACGGATTTATTTCTTCCTGTCCAACCGTGTCACTATAAATAATACATACGGTGAATGTAGCAAACCCACAAGCACTAGAATATGATAATGAAGAAGGAATAAAAAACAAATTCAGTGTGGTCTAAGCGTCAATTTTCGAGAACACTTTTTAGTAAACGTACATAAGTAAACTTGAGACTTTCTTACACTACTCAAATTCACATAAGCTGCGAAATAAATATTGACAATAATAATCATGCCAAGTCCACGTCATTTCACGCATCCAAGACAACGCTGCACACTTCTCGTCCCGGTTGTCCCATGGTTGATCCTGTCCCCATTTTACGTAATGGTCAGTGAGGAGTGTCCCGTCTTCCCAATAATATATTCCTCCAAGTGTTTTGCGCGATGCTCCTATCCAAGTGTCACTAGTATAGTCTGAAATAATATAACTGGAACATTTTAAAAATCTTTGTTAAAAACTAGTAAAAGAGTTTTTATGAATGGCACATATTGCCTCCAAAACAAATAAAGTTTTATATCTTTACAAAGAGCAACAATGAATTTTATAATGTATAAAAAATACTTAATAGAGCATGTTAGATGTTTGTTACCTGAAAAAGGTATGGGAAGTTACCATTACAAAAAAGTGACGGGCAATAAAAGAAAATACACCAGAATGGGAATATACACGATAAATTAGAACAGATATAAACGCGATACAATAGAAAATGACTGGATTGGGAATATACACGATAAATTAGAACAGATATAAACGCGATGCAATAAAAATGACTGGGATGGGAATATACACGATAAATTAGAACAGATATAAACGCGATGCAATAAAAATGACTGGGATGGGAATATACACGATAAATTAGAACAGATATAAACGCGATGCAATAAAAATGACTGGGATGGGAATATACACGATAAATTAGAACAGATATAAACGCGATGCAATAGAAAATGACTGGGATGGGAATATACACGATAAATTAGAACATATATTTATAAATGCGATGAGAAAAGGATGGGCACGATACATAAGAATGAAAATAAACACGATATTTTAAGACAAATGTGGACGCGATACTCTAGAACAAGACTGAACGCGATACATTAAAAAATGATTTAGACTTATAACTATTTAGAACAGTAAATATAATTCTTTGTTTTGGTCTTTAAGTCGAGCCAACACTACTATATATATGCGACGGCATTTAGAGATTACTTTAAGTTCAGATCTTGTTATCAAGATCCATGCTGTTCGCTATCAGTTTCTCTACTTGTAATAGTGTTTGTAAGCGAACAGCATGGATCCTGATCAGACTGCGCGGATGCGCAGGCTGGTCTGGATCCATGCTGGTCGCAAACGCATTACGTTGGTTTTGTCGTGACGCGACTCAAATATGATATGATATTAAAAGAATTCACCACTGCCGAGTATTTGGTCCTCAATATATATTTCTTCTTCTTCTGAAGTAATGTCTGCTAAATGTCCCCCTAATGTCTGACAGTGTAACTGGAAAACAATGTCATAAAAATCATTACTGGTATGAAATTTTAATTAATTACTGTCAGTGTTATATTAATATTTTATACATTGATCATGTCGATATGCTAATAGCATTGCCAATACTGAATATCTGATTTGTTAAAGAGGGGGGGGGGGGTATTAAAACATATTAAACAGATAAGACCTCTAAATGAATTTGATGAAGTAGTTCGTGACATTCATTGCTTGGCATATTTGAGTTAAAACGTGTAAATGTTTATCAGCACCCGTAGTTCTTAGAATGTTAAAAGATACGTTCTTCGAATGAAACAAATATTTGCCATGAAAATTAAACGTTTAACCTTAGCTGCAAACTTATAAACACGAGGCCGTTATTATTATTACATGTATTGCAAGGCGATCAGGAAAAACTACAACAACCACAAAACTAACTGAAATATGTGTATACATTTAATATATATTAGCAATTAAAGAATGCCTTGTTCTGTTTATGTATTGAAATTAGTCTTAAGCCTGTTTGACGACTTGGTGATAAACCTTTACCACCAGAATCAAGCTGTGCTATCCTTCGCATGCGTACATACTGACCTGGCTCTATACTAGAAAGGTAGTTACTCCTTTTTAAATTCCGACATTGAACTCTAAGGGGGGAGTAGTCCCAATTAAAAAGAGGGACAGCTCCATTCAGGTTAAGGGTTACAAATCGGTAAACTGTATACGTTATTTTTGTTGTTGTTGATGTTTTGTTGTTGTTGGTTTTTCTGAAAGGGCGGGGGTCGTAACGTTGCTTCAAGCCGCCCAGACACTAAAATGTCTTGTGTTGCAGTTTTCAAGGAAAACCTTAGGTGTCTCTCAGTGCATTATTTCTGCATTGCTTTCTCACAAGCTATTTGAAGATAGAGACCCTAACAGCTCGACCACGGAAACGGAACCCCAACCACATCATATAATCACCTTCATTTGGGTCATCAAGACAAAACTCTGGTTGTGAGTTCTCAAATCTAAGGTAAAACACGTGTTTGCGCCATACAAACAAAGATTATATTAAAACAATATTTCAAAAAATCTAGGCAATGGCAACTATATTTTTGTAAAACGGATTGAAACTGAAAAATCTATACATTAATTCTAAATTATATAGCCAGCCATGAAATAGTCCTACAAAGGATCATGATTAAGTAATCGTTTAAGAATTTAAAGTTAAAAAAGCGATGCTTACTCTTGCATTTGGCCATGATTTCTCTTCAGTTACAAGCATGTACGCTGAAATGAAACATATACATCTCGAATACCAAAACCACCTTCATTATATTGACATGCAAATAGCGAATATGAATTGCTATTATTTCGCTCTTTTTTATTTCATCTTTTGAAAGATATTCTACGGTAACATATGTATAAATATATTTAGCAGATCAAAACAATAATATAAGACAAAGTAAGTTATTATTGCACAAATTCTGTGCATTTGTGTAAAATAAACTACATGTTTGTTTTTAACGGAAGGCGCACAACGGAAATAACTGTTAATAGATGGTTGATTTGAAACGAACAGAATTGAAGATCATATGTTTTGAAGGAAAATGCACAGAACGGAAGTAACAGTTTACGCACGGTTGATGAACGAAATGCGCAGTCTACGATTGGTTGATTAAAGAAGATATTTTTAAAACAGAGACATAGATAAGGGGGCAGGGGACATATTCGAATGATGGCCCCGGTCAAATTTTTTAATAACTCAGACATGGTGTTTTGAATGTACTGATAACTTCTGATATTTCTCTGTCATTGTAATTCTTTCTTGTTTGTGTGTAGGAAATGAGAAGTATTTTTGGGTTTTTACCCGAAACTAAGCATTTTGGTAGCTTTATATGTATTTCTGACTCTCCGAATGGAGGTGAAAAAGTTAAAAATCAAGCTTTGACAGTTGGCGCCAAACAAGTTAGAAATTTCAGATAAATTTTGTGAAAAATCTAAACGTATGACAGACACTTTATTGGTCATTTCTGAAAATGCCATAGCTTGCACTGCATGTTACTGATATTTTCAAAGGAATCGGGCGGATTCTGGAGTATGCTGCACCTTCATGAAGATTGCCCATATTGGTATATTTTTGGTGTGATTTTGGCTGGGTGGGGGTAAATATAAATTGCTGTCAGGCATTTTTTGAAGGAGCAATGCATGCAAACTATTATTTTCTTCAATGTATGTCATATATCATTGAATAATGCTGTGCAACTGGTTATCTGCATGTGAAACAGATTTTGAAATATTTGGAATTGTGTTTCTGGTCACACTGAAATACAAAATTGTTCATTTTTAGGTCCCCTGCCCCCTAACATAATTATGTATCTGGTTAAATCGAATATGCTCACAACAGAAGTTACAGTTTACGAATGGTTGATTGAAGAAGGGTTTTAAACCGTTCCATATATGCTAATTAGAATGATATATTTAAAATATGAAAAATATATACTTATGTTTAATAGTCTGGTACGATAGATATGAATTGATCTTCTTTTTTTCCTTAGCCAGTAATGAAAAGTAGATTGAATTTAAGACCACTTAGGGAATCTCGTTTTTTGTTGTTGTTTTTTTTTTGGAAATATAAAAATGACAATCTTAGTAACATAAACATTTTATTTGAGTATTGAAATAAACGTTTTATAAAAGTATTATAACGCCCCAGTAAACTCTGCTTATCTATGTAGTGCATGTATCATTATTATCCATTCTGAGAATGATTTACTCGGAACATTTTTACTCGGAACATTTTTACTCGGAACATTTTATCTTCTCCTGTCTACTTTGTATGACCGAAAGAGATGATATTGTCTGTCTTGAAATTTTTCCTGTATCAAATATTCATTTTAAAACATGACGAAAACCATTTTAAAATGCATCGATATAGATGAAAAAGGAAACCTAAAAGGTCGTCCAAAACTATATAATTAAAACATGCTTAAAGCTTGGGAGGTTGGTTAAACAATATTCAAGAAGAGGATAGCTAGAACCACCTAACAATGAACAATTTCTATTTTGTCACGTATAGATGTCGCCATTAATACAATTTATATAAAAACAACTACATGATCTAGGATTATCAAACTTATTCTGCCTTGCAATTTTGCCTTACACTAAGTAACTAAAATATATCTAAAACTTACTTACCTTGACGTTTAAAGTACTGCATTCCGTCCCGAGATGGAGCCGATGAATTGGTAAGAAATGTGTCATTGCACCCTACACAGTGCATATCAGCTTCGTCGTGGAATACGCCAAAACACGACGAGCTATCAGCACAAACTAGCAAACACTGCATTACATTCAACTTCTCTTCTTCAAAATCTTTATTCATTGCCGGACAAGTAAACCCTTCCAAATCGGTATGCATTGTAAACTTTGTAAACATTATGTTACGACTGTCTATAGGTAAAACAAGGCCATGAAAAAGAAGTAAACCGATATTAAAGCAATATTTCTTCATGTTGCCCTGGCGCAAACTATCAACTAACCAGCAAAATTACCAACAAATCAATGCGCATGTCTGCAGTCGTTCAGTTGATAAAAATTGACAAGAGGGTCATAATGGCCCTTGATACCTCACCTGAGATACACCGCTAGGAAAGGTTAAATAAATCCAGTAATGAGATATCATTTTTATCCAGATTACATAACTATAAATTAAGTGATCCCCAGTGCGTGGCCTTTCAAAGTTTGGTCAAAATCTACCAGTAGTTAAGGAGGTGATGTTGTTAAAAAATATTGTGGACAACGACGAACGACGGACACATTACCAACACAAAAGCTTAGCTCTGGACACTTTGTGCTCATATCAGGTGAGCTAGTAAAACGCACCATAATTGCAAATTTCCAATACCGGGCTTGTCTGAATGGATAAACTTTAAAAAAACCTTCAATAGCTGTAATCACTTTAATCATGCAATAATAATGACAATATGAATTTAATTACCAGTTTCACAACATGATTTTATATGAATATTTTAGATACCCTCTGGTATAATTGTCAACAGACCATATATGTTTTGAGCAGTTACTCTGGGCAATCTATAAACATGTCAAATTTTACCGACCTATTTCTATTCATCTAGCAATTGTCACGACGCAAATGCCACTTATACGAAATCTCTATACGTGTGAAAAACGTACAAAGTACAACAATGATGCGGGGCAGAACATAGCAGAACCTTTATTACTCTATAGTCCATAGTACATCATCATATATAGAGCATAATTTGTCAAATCAAACAGTGCAACAATTATTAGAAAGAAAAAAACATTAATACTAGTCATAAGACATTAGTTGGTCGTTAATTAATAAGCATCAGTTAAATGATGATGACCAAATACCATGATTTTGAAATTAGATCACCATTTTGTTTTATCATTAACATGCTTTAATATTGAAATTTAAATAGACTAAGTCATACCTTTTGTAATAAACTGCCAATTCACCCAGCCCTATCGCTTCCATTGTTATATTTCAACAGTGCAATAAAATACAGTTGTTATGTATGCAACATATTACATGTATATAGTTTGTATCTGACCAGTTGGTATTTCCAATATTATCATTGTTCTATTTTTAGAACATAAACTACATGTATGTACTAGAACTTTCTTAATTGTTGTAGATAAACTCATGCATTATATTTAGTTAGAAACTTCCGGACTGTTCTTTATTGTTGAAAGTGCTAGATTATGATTACACTAGAAACATAATAGACTATTCTGGAATGTTCATAGTTTATATATATTTACGGCATATTTTTCTTTTCTTTTACCTTTTAATTCATCAGTGATCTATTAAGTCATCAGTTACCTTTTAAGAAATCAATATATATTTGGAGTATTATTCAACTTGGATATTAAGTGAATTATTGGAGCTTGGATTTTAAAAATAAATTATTCTCGTGGATTTTATTGTGGGGAATTTATTCTAAAGTGTTCTTGGATTTAACTTGGATTAACTGTGCTATTAAAAAGGATCATTCCAGGATCAGACTAGACATTTGTAATTTTTCATTTTCATTTGGACTTCAGGTATTTGTTAACATAATTTGTTATTTTATTTTTCTTTAATAATTTTTCTGTAATAAATTTGTTATTTTTACCAAGTTTGTTGCTGGCTTTTCTTTCTCGTTACGCCTGGCTCGTAACAGAAATTGGGGGCTCGTCCGGGATTTGAATATTTCTTTTTGGCTACAATATTGAAAATTATTACTGTTTATTTTACATTTTATTATTACCGTATTTACTCATCTGAGTTGATATCATAGTTGTTCTATTAAGTGTACCTTTCATTTTGAAAATTTTTGAAACACATCACTTTCTGAGTTTAAAACCAGCAACAAGCAGTCATGTCTTTTAATTTAGAAAAGTTTGTAGCTGAACCTTCCCAGGAGGTATTAGATTTTGGCTAAGAAAACTGATTTGCTCGATCTGCAAAAAAAGTATAATTTATCAGAAATTAAGTATTCAATGCGTAAACAAGAAATTAAAAATCTTCTGATTTCATTATTTTGTGGATGAAGATATTTTTGGACAAGATGCACTTTCTCTGATTGTTGAAACAACCCAGAAATTAACGATAAAAAAAGCTTTGAACTTCAATTTAAATTTGAACTAGAAAAAATGAAATTAGAAAAGGAAAGGGAAGAAAGGCAGTTACAGTTAGAAAAAGAAAGGGAAGAAAGGCAGTTTACAGTTAGGAAAAGAAAGGGAAGAAAGGCAGTTACAGTTTAGAAAAAGAAAGGGAAGAAAGGCAGTTACACTTAGAAAAAGAAAGGGAAGAAAGACTGTTAGAAAAAGAAAGGGAAAAAAAGAAAGGGAAAGGCAGTTTGAAAAAAGAAAGAGAAGAGAGAGAATTTCAGTTAAAAATGAGAGAATTAGAAATCAAAGAGAGAGCAAAAATCAGTTTGAACATAGAATAAATTCAAAATTTGATGTCACTAAAAATATTAGGCTTGTTCCACCTTTCCAAGAAAAAGAAGTTGATAAGTATTTTTCTTCATTTTGAAAAGGTTGCTGAAAAATTTAAAATGGCCAAGAGAGCACTGGACATTACTTTTTACAGAGCGTCATAACTTTTTAAAGCTCGTGAAATCTATACACAACTTACTGGTTGACAAAAAGCTCTAATTATGATAATGTAAAAGAATTAATTCTGAAAGGTTATGAGTTAGTACCAGAGGCCTACAGGCAAAAATTCAGAAATTCTAAGAAAGAAATTGTTCAAAACCCATGTCGAATTTGCAAGGGAAAAAGAACAACTTTTTGATTCGGTGGTGTCTATCTAAAAAAATAAATAAAAAATCATGAAAAGCTCAGACAGCTCATGTTAGTTGAAGAGTTTAAAAAAGTTGTATTCACTCTGATGTTAAAATCTTTTCTTAGATGAAAAAAACAGGTAGAAACTTTAGAAGAAGCTGCCCGTCTAGCTGATGATATTCTTTAACCCACAAAGTCTCATTTTTAAATAAAGGGAAGTCCACACCCTCATATTTTAATTCCAAGTTCTGTTCTGGTAATTTATCTGGCTTATCTAGTCAGTCAAATACTCCCCAAACCAAAGTCATCTGGATGAACATAAAGGTCATAGTCCCCCCCCTTATCTCGTTCCTACATGCCCAAAAATATTGCAAGAAAACTGGACATCTTATTTCTGATTGCTTTACCTTAAAAAGGAGGCAACAACAACGTGATGAAGGCCAAACCCACAGGTCTTACCACTTCAAGGTCTGAACCTCAGTCGTTTGTATTGATAACAATGCAATTTTTGAAGGTCAAAGAACCCAAGTCTGATTCTATAATGGAGATTTATGAACCATTCCTTTCGGACGGTTCCGTGTCACTTATCGGTGATACTTGCCCACCTACTCCTATTACAATTTTAAGAGACACAGGAGCTTCTCAATCTCTTATTTTAGCAGATACACTGCCTTTTTCTGAGAAGACTTCTTCTGGATCTAGTGTCCTTATTCAGGGTGTAGAGTGTGGTTTTTCTAATGTCCCTCTCCATAATATTTATTTGTCCTCAGATTTGGAAAAAACTGGGCCCCGGTGGCTGTAGGTATAAGATCTTTCTTACCCTTTAAAGGTGTTCATTTATTGCTAAAGGTAATGACTTAGCTTGGAGATAAGGTAGTGGTTAATCCACTTGTAACTGACACTCCTTGTGTGGATCAGATACCTGACCCCATTGAGCAGGAAATTCCTGACCTTACCCTTCATGTGCAGTTACTCGAGCTATGGCTAAGAAGGCCATTCAAGAAGATAATTTATTGTTCAGATATTGACTTAAGCTGATACTTTTATAGGTCAGTCTTTTGATAATGGAAATGAATTTTTCTCTCACTCCTACTCTGCCTGAAAACTCAGACAGATTTTTCAAATATCTGACTTTTCTACACCAAGATCTAAAGATCAAGGTCATGACACGCTGTCAAGGTCACAGCTTATCCAGGAACAACAAAATGATCCTGAGAATTTCAGTCCTTTTTCAAAAGGCCTTTAGTGAAGATGAAGCTTTACAAGTCCCTGTTTGTTATTATGAAAAGAATGGGGATTTTAATGATAAAAATTGCGACCGCCAAATGTCCCTGCTGAAGAGGAGTGGACAAAGTTAATCACCAAATTGTGGTCCTAAATCATATCGCCAGGAAATATTAAGCTTGGCTCATGAAAAACCCATGGCAGGTCATTTAGGTGTTAATAAAAACCTACCATAAAATTCTCAATCATTTTTATTTGACCTGGCCTTTAAAGCAGATGTATCTAGGTACTGTAAATCTTGTCATACTTGTCAGATGGTTGGAAAAACCTAACCAGGACAAAACCTAAAGCTCATTTACAGCCTATTCCTGCATTTGATGAACCTTTTAGTAGAGTTATTATTGACTGTGTAGGTCCATTACCAAAAACTAAATCAGGTTCTCAGTTTTACTTGATTAAACTATTATGTGTGCTTCTACGCGCTTTTCCTTTAAGGAATATTAAAGCCAAAAACTATTGTTAAGGCTCTTGTGAAATTATTCACTTTTGTTGGTTTTACCTAAATCAGTACAGTTCTGATCAAGGGTCAAAAATTTTATGTCTGGTATTTTCCAGCAGGTCATGCATGAGTTAGGAATTACTCAATAATAGGTTCTTCAGCCTATCATCCTGAAAGTCAAGGTGCATTAGAAAGATTTCACCAGACTCTGAAAAATATGATTAGGTCATATTGTTTTTGACACGGAAAAAAGACTGGGATGAAGGCATCCATTTATTGTTATTTGCTGTAGGAGAATCTGTTCAGGAATCTCTTGGCTTCAAGCCCTTTTGAATTAGTATTTGGTCCACAACTGTCAGAGGACCCTTAAAACTTATAAAAGAGAAATTCCTTTCTGAAGATGACATATCTTAAAAATTTGCTTTCAGTATGTATCAGATTTTCGTAATAGGTTGACTAATGCATGTAAGTTAGCTAGGGTTTAATTTAAAATCAACACAAAGTAAAATGAAAATTCAAGATATGATGAGAATGCTCAGGAAAGAAGTTTTTTTAAACCCCTGGTGATAGAGTACTTGCTCTTTTACCTATACCTGGAAAACCATTACAGGCAAGATACTTTGGTCCTTATACTATTGAAAAGAAAGTCAGTGACCTTAACTATATTATTAATACTCCTGGGAGGCGAAAGCAAAAAACAAATGTGTCACATAAATATTGTTAAAAGAATATTTTGATAGAGATAGTCAAAATTAGTAAACCTATATCTTTTGTAAACTCTGTTCCACAAAATCAATGTTCAATTGAATCTAATAGGTGTGAAAATTTTGAAAAGTCTGATCCTGCGTTCAGCAAAGCTTTTGAAAACTCTGATATTCTGAAAAATACTGGATGAAAAACTTGCTCATTTAGGAACCGTCGAAACGCAGATGAACTGAAACAGCTTATTAATGAATATGAACATTTATTTCCTGATATTCCCACCACGGACTGATAAAATACATCATGCCGTCATTTCTTGAAAACTCTGAACAAAAATAAAACAACATCCATATAGAACGAATCCTGTAAAACAAAATACCTAAGACAAAGAAGTTCAGTATTTATTGGATAATGCCTTTATTTTGAACCAAGTCAAAGCAGTTACAGCTCTCCATGTATTCTTGTACCGAAATCAAAATGGAACATATAGCAATGGTGTACAGATTACCGTAAAGTGAACTCTGCTAACAAAACCTGATTCATTTCTATACCAAGAATTGATGACTGTATTGACAAAATTGGAAAAGCAAAGTATGTGACAAAGTTTGATCTTCTAAAAGGATTCTGGCAAGTTCCACTTACTGATAGAGCTAAAGAAATATCAGCCTTTGTAACACCAGACGGCTTTTATCAATATAAAGTCATGCCATTGGTATGAAAAACTTCACCAGCAACTTTTCAGAGGCTTATTAAACATGGTAATATCTGGTCTACACGGATGTGACGCATACATTGATGACGCAATCATCTACTCTGATGAATGGGAGGAACATCTCACAACTATAAGAGCATTCTTCGACCGACTTAGTGATGCTAAATTGACAGTTAATCTTGCAAAAAAGTGAATTTTGTCATGCAATTTTAACATTTTTAGAACATGTAGTGGGACAGGGTAAAGTAAAACCAATAGAAGCTAAGGTCAAAGCTATCTCTGAATTTCCTGTGCCAACTTGTAAAAGACAACTGATGCGATTTCTTGGTATGGCAGGGTATTATCCGTAAATTTTGTAAATAATTTTTCGGTTATTGCAGAACCATTGACAAATTTGTTAAAGAAAAGAAACAAATTCATTTGGAATGACAAGTGTCAAATGGCATTTGACAGCCTTAAAGCCATACTTAAGAGTGCACCAGTTCTCTTGGCACCAGATTTTTTAATAAAAACTTTAAGTTAGCTGTAGATGCTAGTGATATAGGTGCTGGAAGTGTATTGATCCAAGAAGACAACAATTGGTGTTGATCATCCTGTGTGTTACTTTTCTAAAAAGTTTAATGAACATCAGAAAAATTACTCTACTATAGAAAAAAAGAGTGCCTTGCTCTTATTCTTGCTATTCAGCATTTTGAAGTTTATCTAACTTCTTCAAAGTTGCCTGTTTGTTGTCTTTAGTGCATCACAATCCCCTCACTTTCTTGGCATAAACTTAAAAACAAAAAAATCAAAGGTTGTTGAGGTGGAGTTTGTTTTTGCAATTAATATAGTCTTGACATTAGACACATTAAAGGGAAAGATAAATTTGATCCCTGATGCAACTTTCTCGTGTCTAAAACTGATATTTTCAGTATTTACATTTAACATCTACATTCAGATGATTGTTTATTTTTATATTATTGTTTGTAATAGCATTATATGATATGATTGGTTATTTTTTTTTTGTTGTTGTTTGCTATTTATAATACACATATATATGATTGTATAAAATTGTTTTACTTTCTCCTATTTATTCGCAAGTCATATTGTTTGGATTTATGTAAAAGAAATATTCATTTCATTTATATTTCTTTTTCTTGAAGAGGGGAAGTGTTATGTATGCAAACATATTACATTGTATATAGTTTGTATCTGACCAGTTGGTATTTCCAATATTATTCATTGTTCTATTTTTAGAACATAAACTACATGTATGTTACTAGAACTTTCTTAATTGTTGTAGATAAACTCATGCATTATATTTAGTTAGAAACTTCCCGGACTGTTCTTTATTGTTGAAAAGTGCTAGAATTATTTATTACACTAGAACATAATAGACTATTCTGGAATGTTTCATAGTTTATATATATTACGGCATATTTTTTTTTTCTTTTACCTTTTAATTCATCAGTGATCTATTAAGTCATCAGTTACCTTTTAAGAAATCAATATATTTGGAGTATTATTCAACTTGGATATTAAGGTGAATTATTGGAGCTTGGATTTTAAATAAATTATTTCTCGTGGATTTTATTGTGGGAATTTATTCTAAAGTGTTCTTGGATTTAACTTGGATTTAACTGTGCTATTAAAAAGGATCATTCCAGGATCAGGACTAGACATTTGTAATTTTTCATTTTCATTTTGGACTTCAGGTATTTTGTTAACATAATTTGTTATTTTATTTTTCTTTAATAATTTTTCTGTAATAAATTTGTTATTGTTACAAGTTTGTTGCTGGCTTTTCTTTCTCGTTACGCCTGGCTCGTAACACAGTGTTTATACATACTCAGACTACTTACCTGTGCTTACAAAAAATATCTTTTAACGAATACTTGAATAACGTGGGAATATTCTAAGGATTTGTGCAGTCGTTTAAGTCCGTTTTGTTATTTCATACCAGATAAAAAAATCATTTCCATTTAGGATGGAAGAGACTTTAACTGGTTTTATATTCCTATAATTTTATCACCATTTTTTTTTTGTTATATGTATATATTATGTACAGTTAATTCACTGTATCAATTCAACATAACAACAGAAAACTAAACCCCCTCTCCCTTTTTAAGGATCGTTGAGTTCTTTGAAATGTCTTTTACAGGTATTATCTTATTATGATTCCTTCAAAACTAAACACTTTTTTTTATCAAAATTCATTTTAAATCACAAAATTTTTGCTTCATCGTTTCACTCTATTATTATAAATCTACTTTTATTTACCAAGCTAACACTGGGATAAACCTATAACCTGTAGACTAACCAATACATTATTTCATTTATAATTTTTTTAAATGCAAGTCTATCCTTTAATAATAATGTCATAAACTGGTAAAATTTTAAATACAGAAATATTTAATGTCTCGTCCATATCCCATATACTAAGATATACATGTACAATGCACATAACATAAATTAATTCCCCAGTTTCTATTAAATGAATTATGAAAATCCTATTGGAT